>NC_141619.1:10752142-10910000 GCF_047967505.1 Dipteris shenzhenensis
CCTCTTCCCAATTGGGGCTTTGGACTATTGAAAGGCCCTTTGGGACACATGCTTTGACACATGCTTGAGTTGGAGTCCTAACCTCCTGTCTTGCAAGGGTGTCTGCATAGGCATTGGCTTGGCAATTAGTGTCGATGGTGGCACATCGCCATATAACCCCTTGTAAGTTGTGTGCACCCAGACATAGAACTTGCACGCTACAACATAATTATCTAAGGCAACATTCAGCATCACATATTCGATTACCTTTACTAAAACACCGATTGAAAATTGCACTTCGGGTTCACAAGCTTCAATTATTGGTACAAGGCCGCGGTGCTGTAGGGTCTCCTAAGGGAGAAAGTTGGAGCTTGTTCGATTGTCCACCCAGGCTTGCATCTTATAAAACAAACCTATCGTGTTAGTAGTTTCACCCAAATTTGCATTGGGGTGGGAACCGGCCATTTATGTTCTACTAGTTTGAGGATTGGAGTTGGGGCCTTCACCTTGGGTGCAGCCTAGAGTGGTACCACCGAGGTACAACCTCCATTGGTGAGGACTGTCGTCCTGTCTCACCAATCCACTTGGCAATTTACTGCATAGCACCACGCCCACCCTAGGATGACCTTTTCCTCAATAGTCTTTTGGGGCATGAGATAGAAGCGGCTCTCCACTACATGGTTGTTTATTGCGATGCAAAGGTCAACATATCCTACTGTAGGGAGGCTTTGGTCGTTTATGGCTCTGACTTTGGTAGGGGTGGGAATCAATGGTACTCCCATGAGTCACTCCTAGACTTCCTTGGATATGAAGTTTTGACTCATGCTAGGGTCAACTAAAGCAATTAACAGGTGGACTGCGTGGCGGGAAGTCCTTAGCTCAATCATCAGCAACCTAGCTGGTTCAATTGTTATCCACAAAGAAGTGTCTATGTCTTCCAAAGTTGCCTTGAAAATCATCGTGATGCCTTTTCATTTGAGCTTGGAACTCTTGGATGGCCCTCTACAATGGCCTGACGTTTCATACGTGCCACCTCATCCTTTAAATCTTTTTCCCTATGGATGGCTTAAAGGGTTTGGAGGGTGAGTGGAGTTATCTGCACCACATGGTAGTGACCCATCCCCCTATACTTCAGCTTACGTTTGGTATTTCTTACACTGTATAGGAGTGCAAGGTCACCTTGGTTCAAGTCCTTATTCTTCAGGTTTTGATCAAAACCACTTCTTTTGTTGTGATTTCTCAACCCTCATGCAGTATGTTGCTCAAAGCTAGGTTTCATCTAGTTTCACAAGTTCTACCAGCCTACCAACTATTGGATCATTAGTGAGTTGATCCCTAACTATGATGCATAGGATGGGTATGACGAATTCCATTGGCATTACCACTTCCATGCCAAAGGCAAGATTGAATGGCATACAATTAGTTAGCCACTTTATATGTGGTGTGGTATACCTCAAGAGTGTTCATGAGCTTATGCTCCCAATATGAACAACTAGTCTCTACTGTACATGTCATAGTGCTCTCGGCTTGGTCATTTTCTCTCGGATAGTACGTTGTGCACTTCCTATGGAAAATCAAGAATTCAAAGTCTAGGAAGGTAATAGTTTTATTCAAGAAGTGGGTGCCTTTGTCACTAACCAATTCTACAGCACAACCAAATCTTGTAATAATATTTTTGTACAAGAACTTGGCCATAGTTCTTCCATTGTCCTTCCTTGTGGCCTTGGCTTCTGCCCACTTTGTGAAATAGTCAGTAGCAACAATAATGTATCATGCTTGGGTGCCTTTAGCCCCTGGACTAATAGGGCCTACAAAGTTAATACCCCATTTTTCAAAAGGTTTATCTGCCAGAACACTCATAAGGGGCACCTAGTCAGTCTATTGGGGTATCTTTGATCAGTAGCAAGGGTCACAATCCTTGACATACTCAACAGCGTCTTGGAAAAGCATAGGCCACCAAAGGCCAGCTTGCATAACCTTTTGGCTTGTCATGTCAGCAACAAAGTGTCTGCCTACTATACCAGCATGTGCTTCCTCGAGGATTTTTATGTATTCTTCCTCCCTCACACACCTTCTCATGATGCCAGTCTATACAATTGACCGTCTATCAATTGATAAGTGGCGGAGTCCTTGAGGAGCTTCCTTGCCCTATCTTTGTTCAAGGACTTGTTGATTGGAAATTCATTTGTTAGGAAATGTCCTACCTCCTCTACCCACTGTGGAATTAGATCTATCAAGAATAGTGGGGTATTGGGAAGGCCGTCATCCACTCCCATTGGTGGTTCTCCATTGGGTATGCATGACAAGTGGTCTGCGATGAAAGGGGTCTTTCCCTTATGGACCACTATGGCGAAATCAAACTCTAACAGGATTAGCATCCACCGTGTTGCATCCTGTCATGCATGGCTTGTTCACAAGGTAGAGAAGTGGTTGGTGGTCAACAAAAAAAGTAAATTTGTTTGCCAATAAATATAGTTGAAACTTCTTTAGCGCGTACACCATTCCTAAGCCCTCTCTCTTCATGTTGTATAGTTTACTTCGGCATCATTAGGTTTGCAGTTTGCAAAGTAGACTAGATAGTCTAGATTGTACTCACCTGGCTGCACCAATACACACCCTATTGCGCAATTAGAGCATCAATGTGGACATGGAATATCAAATTCCACTCTAGTACCCTTAGAATGGGTGTTGTAGCTAGTGCATGTTTCAAAGTTTCAAAGGTGTTCTAGCATTCTTCGGTCCAGACAAAGATGATTAACAACTTATACAGGGGTCACACAATCTCTTGTAATATCCAGTATGCCTTGTGAATCATTGTACGCCTTTTGCATTCATTGGTGGTGGTAGCTTTAAGATCAGCTTGATCTTGCTATAGTAAGTGGATATACCATTTTTGGAGACCACATGTCCCAAGATTATCCCATTTTTTACCAAAAATTGACATTTCAGGGGATTAAGGGATATCCTATACAATCTACACCACTCGAAGACTAGCTTTAAATAGCCGAGATGATCGTCCCATTTAGAGTTAACACACAGATCATCTAAAAAGACTTCCAGGAAGTCTCTTAGGTATTCCTTGAATGCCGTTATCATCAGCCTTTGGAATGTGGCGGGGGCATTGGTGAATCCAAATAACATCACTTTTGAAGCATATACTCCCCATTCCATGGCAAAGGCCATTTTATGTTGGTCTTCAGGGGCGACGAATACTTAATTATAGCTTGAAAATCCATCTACGAAGCTATAGGCTTCCTTCCCTACCACTCTCTCCCATACGTGTTCAGTGAATGGAAGAGGATAGTGGTCTTTTCTAGTTGCAGCGTTGACCTTCTTGAGGTCCGCTTGACACATACCCTTATCTTCTTCTTTTTTTCATCACAATAACTATGGGGGATACCTAATCAGTGTGTTCAATTTCATATATGAATCCCGCAGTAATCTGCTTCTGAATTTCTTCTCTCACTAGTGATGTATACTTGGGATGCATACTTGGCCTAGCATCATCCACTAAGGGTATTGTGTGCTATACAACCTTCGGTGAGACACCTTTTATATGATTCTATGTACTTCTATGCAAAGCAGTCCTTGTGTTCCAACAAGAGAGATATCATGGTTCTCACTTCATCCAATTTTAAGTTATCGGCAATGTAACGGCCGGTTGAGGTTCTTGGCCTTTAGGGGACAAGTTTATCTCCTTAACTTTAGCTGGGCTATCAAAGCCTTGGCTAGTGCCCTCTTTGGCAGACCTCTTAGCTTTCTTGTAAGCCAACTTTCGGTCTTCTATTGTGTACGCTTTGTAAGGAGGTGGGACTTTTCGTAAATCGTCGTTGTAATCTGCACACTCAACTCTCTCTTTTTCTTCCAAGGATTGCTTGTCCTTAGATTCTTTCTTGGCCTTGTCTTGAGTAGCCTTGGCCTTGGGTGTTGGCTCCTATTTAGCTTGTATTGATCCCACGGGCACTTTAATACGGTCTAGCCGGGCACTCCAGTTCGATAAGATGGGTTGTGGTGGCTCTGACGTATCTAAGCCAATGTAGATCCAACTTGACATGGATTACACCCTCCTTAATTTTAGAGTCCTTGAGTGTGTTGATCATTCATAATCATACTATAGTACCTATCTCCTGGCTCTCTAGGGTTCCTATTTGAGTACCCCTCTATTCTGGCACATCTATAGTTGCAAGAATGTGCATCCAATTGTGTGAGAATTGAGGCCCTGGTAATGGATCATACTAGTGATTATCCTTGTCCTCACCTTCAGTTTTGGCATTGCAAGCATCAAATAATTTTACAGATGTTGTCCATTGCATTCAGCTGCAAGGGTACCTAGACATGGGATGCCCCTTTCAGGTTTGGAGGTCCACCCTCACAGCTCGGTCATCTTGTCTCAGGTAAATTTGGTTGGTCCACCAGTCATGCACTAATCGTGTATCTCCCATGAACGGTTTGCCTGGGATCATATCATAGGACCTTGTTTGGTCTTGGAAATCCATGATCACGAATGTTACCTTATACGTAAGACCAAATGTATTGATCTTAACATCGTGGGGTACCCCTATTGGCTCGACTGTTGCTCTATCAGCCAGTTTTACTATAATGCGGGTATCTCATATTTGGGTTTACCCCATTTTTCCTAACAGTTTTTGGTTATTACGCTTACACCTGCTCCCCGATCCAATATGGTTGTTACACCTTTACTCTAGTAGGATACTGGGAGCACGACGTTTGTTTTCTCACTCTTGTAATAGTGGCCCATATTGTTGAATGGAACTTTCGGTAAGTTATGGGTGTTGAGTGGAGGTTCTTGAATTTCTCAACCTGAGGGTTCTTGGGACACTATTTGTCCATTCATCCAATCTACCAGGTCTCTCTAAAGAGTTGGATTAACTCGTAGCAGAGCCGCTATGGGCATCTGAACCTCAGTGGATAGAAAGGATGCTAGACCAGCTATGTCTTGAGGCCCAATTTACGGGTTACCTTCCTATTGATAGCAGCTCTTCAAAGCTATGGAAGGACATTCTTTCTCCCTCCTTCAAACCTTGTAAGATTGGGTCTTCCTTGAACATTTGGAGAACATTTGTTACGTTAGAGTAGGCCCTTCTGAAGGAGGTTGTGATGCTCCTTCCTCTTCTACCCTCTCTGGCACTTGAAGTGCGTTTGCATTCCGGGAAGTTCCTTGGTATCTTGGATGATTTGTATCAGCTCCCCTGCTGGCTCTAAGCCTTGAATCGAATTTTGCTTGGCACTCTCATGCCTAGTCCTACACCTCTAGCAGGCATTGTTTTTCTACTATGGGGCCTGGAAATACTTGATTTCCCCTAGGTGATACTACCCTTGCCTATATCGGATTTCTCAATGCTGCCAACTCGACGAGCTTTGAAGAATATCTACTAGAGTTCGATGTGGTGGTGTTAAGGGGTATTTTGGAACCTAGGCTAACTATGGTCATAGGGAAGGTCGAGAGTCATAGATGAGTAGTGGTGGCTGTTATCAAGAACCGTTATGGTCTGTTATAACCTTTTGTGGGATCTTCTTGGTCACTGCATCTTGTAACAGGTAGGCTGCTATCTGACAGTATTCAAACTTTGTATACCTTTTGGCAAGTTCTATGCTGAGGGAAGAGGCACTATTCTTAGAGAGATGCACTGTTCTTCATGTTCCTGAAGTATCTATGTTGCAGTTCCAATGTTCAAGATGGCTCTTTGTTGAAAATTGTATTGGGATTACTCTTCATCTTTCCAACTCTTGTCCGACTTGTGTATAGTTGTGATTGCTTCATGTTAATGGTTGGAAAGATTTAGTTCTTGAATGTTCAGGGCTAGAGCATAAGGAAAGGGAACAATGTTTTGAAGGAGTTCGTTGGTCAATTTCTGAAGTAGTTCTTGCACGAGAGGTGTCCCAAGAAAGAAGGTTGCTGCATGGCTTCGTGTGTATGAAGGTCCGGCTGCGAGAAAAGAGATTGGATTATTTTCGTCCACCACAAAGGATTGAGATTCGAAGGAGAAGAGAAGAGTTGCTGCTCACGGTGATTGAGAAGAAGGGCTGCTTGCTTGCAAACAAGATATTCGACTATCCAAGCTCTTTGAGTCGCAGATGTAAGGAGGACATGGAACTGGTATTCGCGTGCAATATTTTTCTTGAATGAGAGCTCCAAAAGGTGGGTGAAATCGTGGAAGTATAGAGCTGGGCATAACCTTGAGTAAGTCTACAAGCTGAAGCAGAGGGCAAGAAGCTATGAGGCTGTTGTTCCTGAAGCGCCGCCATATTCCGAGATACTGCTCCAAAAGTTGACGCCTAATCTGCTCACACTTGAGCCAACTATCAACTGTCAAGGCCATCGATGCTTTAGACGTGCTGTACTGTTCATCTGCCCAACACGGATTCTTTTTGCACAGATGAACTGAGCAAATTCCCATCAATATGGAAGCAAATTCCCTTCACTCTTGAAGCATTTGTCTTGATTGACGAACTCTGAAAGTTTGATTTCACTGTTGTCCTGCAAATAACGAATTGCGATGCTGTGCATGATTTGAAGAGCCATTTTTTGCTCTATGTATGAGTTGTCTCTAATCGATCATTCCTTGGGAAGGTTACTTTGTGGCTTAAGGAAGAAATATTGAGGGATTTGCGAGAATAGTCCAGGAGCTGATTTGGTGGAAGGTTGGAATAGAGGCAACAAAAAACAGGCACCTTCATATAAAATATACAAGCTTGACAGTCTTCCAGAACTCTTTTTTGTCTTTGGGTATAATCCAAATCCTCACATTGAGATGGTGCTAGTCACAAGCAAACAACAGTCCTTGTCTTTTGCATTCGAGACCAGTCGAGACCAGTGTTGAAGGTTGCTCTCCTTCAAGATAAGAAACAAAGAAAGAGCTGCTGCTGCCCCCCCTTTTTTGGAAGAGAAGTTGCTGTCCACCCGGTTGAAGACCAAGTCCGATTTGGGCTGCAGTTTTCAGGAGACAGTCCGAAACAGTTTCAAATGTCAAATTCTAAAGTCCGACCGGCAATATGGAAGCAAATTCCCTTCACTCTTGAAGCATTTGTCTTGATTGACGAACTCTGAAAGTTTGATTTCACTGTTGTCCTGCAAATAACGAATTGCGATGCTGTGCATGATTTGAAGAGCCGATTTTGGCTCTATGTATGAGTTGTCTCTAATCGATCATTCCTTGGGAAGGTTACTTTGTGGCTTAAGGAAGAAATATTGAGGGATTTGCGAGAATAGTCCAGGAGCTGATTTGGTGGAAGGTTGGAATAGAGGCAACAAAAAACAGGCACCTTCATATAAAATATACAAGCTTGACAGTCTTCCAGAACTCTTTTTTGTCTTTGGGTATAATCCAAATCCTCACATTGAGATGGTGCTAGTCACAAGCAAACAACAGTCCTTGTCTTTTGCATTCGAGACCAGTCGAGACCAGTGTTGAAGGTTGCTCTCCTTCAAGATAAGAAACAAAGAAAGAGTTGCTGCTGCCCCCCCTTTTTGGAAGAGAAGTTGCTGTCCACCCGGTTGAAGACCAAGTCCGATTTGGGCTGCAGTTTTCGGGAGACAGTCTGAAACAGTTTCAAATGTCAAATTCTAAAGTCCGACCAGCTTGAAGCAGAGATCCAAATTTTGAACAAACTAAAGCATGTATTGAAGGTACATTTATATCTTTCTTTTCTGATTCATTTGAGCAACAAGTGTCTGATTATCATCATGGCAAAGTCAAAGCAAATCAAGTGTCGGAGGATGCATTGTTTGTTGTCTGGAAATTCCGATCACATGGAAAATGATTGTTATCTAAATTTCTGCAAGCTTGCAAGCAACATGGTCATGAAAGGAAATATTGTCCTTCACTTTTGGATGACAAGTGTTATGAGATTTTTCCTACTTTATGTGAGACAAAGTCTGATCGGAAGGTCAAAAAGCTCTTGGCTAGACTTGTCAAATATTCAGCTTTGCTTGAGAAGGCAAAATCTTGGCATACCAAATTCCATCGAGGTTATTGGAGGTCTAATCAACATATCGATGACATCCTAGATCTGCAACAAAGGGTTCAGATTCTACAGTCCCAATATATGCATAAAGAAGATGATAATCCCGATTCCAACTCCAATTCTGACTATGATTCCAAAGATGGTGGTAAGATGTGCAATGATAACTATTTCTGTCCATAATCAGCAAGCTAATGTTTTAGATTAGATCCAATTAGATAGCAAGTTTGAACAGTCAGACAACAGTCTGATGACATTCCGACCCGCCCACAACAAGCAACAACAATTGGGCAGTGATTTGGAACAGTCAAATGATAATTCTAACCAGTCTGAAAGTTCAAGTGTATGAATGTATTTTCAATGCCAATCAGTTCTGGGTTTTTTCATCAACAAATGGACGAGCTAGAGGTTGATCTATCCAGTGATAACAAGGATTTCAAAGATGAGTACTTTTTTATAGAAGATGATGAAGAATCATATGATACGTGTGCATGCTTTGCATATGCACCAGCTTTTGCCATTAAGGTGATGTGGAAGCAAGAAAAGATCAATCCGAATGCAAGGTTTGAGGAGCCTGACTATAGAAGCCAATACAACAAAGAAGGTTTGGGGTTTCTTTCTCATTCGATTGAAACTAAAAAGTCAGAAGCATGTCAAAGAATAAAGTCAATGTTTTTTCTGACCTTTATTTGAAGACTGCAAATTTCATGTGTGATGATGATGATGATGATGATATTGAGCAGTATGCAGAAAGCTCAAGCCCAAGTGTTTTCTCTCTATGGTATGGACCAATGGATCCAATACAATCGGAGACAACAATGAATCAAAACATTGATGCCAATGATGAAGAAAATATTTCAACTCATAATGTGTATGATGATGATATTCAAGTTGATAAGCATCTGTGAAGAAGATGCAGTTATTCAACAATTTCTATTGTCCATAAAGGATGAGGATACAATGATGAGTGAAGATGTTTCAGTATCAGTTTCAAAAAGCCAACAAGATGTTCCACAATGTTAAGAGGAAATCAAAGAAAAGAAGTCAGATCCAAAGAAGGCTGAAGACCAATTCTTTGATGGTGAGATTATGAAGTTTATTCTTTCTTTTGAGCATAATCAGCTTACTAATCAATTTCCAGAAATGTTGAGGGCTTTAAGAGTGTAATTGCCTTACAAAAGTCGAATGAAATGCAACCAATAGTGTTGACAAAAATTCAAATTTCAAATGCCAACATACAAATCAATTCAACTCATTTATTGAGTGAACAAAAGGAGGGGGGCAATGTTCAAGGGGATGATTTTACTGAGTTTGAAGATGAATACTTTGATGCAAATGATGATGCTATGGAATTAGATTTTTGTTTACAGTCAGATCCCAGTTTTGGCAAAGTTCGAGTAGTTTGGGAGCACTTGAGTGCAAAAGCACAAACTGAAATTTAGAAACAAATACAAACAAAGATGATGATGATGTTTATGCTGATGTTCATGAAATGCAAAGGATAAAAGATGAGGGTCAATGGAGGAGCATAACTTGGAGCCAAAAGAGCCCAAAATGGACCTGAAAGAGCTTGGAGGAGTACCCTAATCACCTCTACTTCATACAAAAAATATTCCAACACTTGGCAAATGGTAAAGGTCAGCAAATGAAAGCACAAGAGAAGGAAAAACAACAAACAAAATTTCAACAAGTAATTAGGATGCAGTCCATAGCATGTAGTCCGGCAATTCTAGGAAGTCTGATGAAGGTCGGATGCATTCCAAAGGTCGAAAACAATCTGAAAGTGGAGGTGGTGTGGGGGTGGTAGCTAAGCTGGTGGAACCCACTGAGTTCTTTGACATGTGAAGGTAGGAGCCCTTGACCCACTAGGAATTTGCATAGTGAATTAGGGCATAGGAGCAGGTCTCCATTGTTGATTCAAGGGAACTATAGATCTAAGCGTTGTGTTCTCTTGTGATATCCCATATGGCCCTATAGGGTTGACATTTATTCCCACATTTTGGGGACGCATATACACTAATCACATTGGGGGCCACCAAGAGTGAGATAAGAATTCCTCGGGCTTGTTTGAACCTTGGACCCTCAGGGTTGGGTATGAAATAGGTTTGCGGAGGCCATGGAATAAACATGTTTTCCAAGTCTTGGCCATCATCAGTGTAGAACTGAGTTTGTGCTTGTGAAGTGTTGGTGCTTGCTACCATGGGATCAGATTCCCTATGAGAAGACTCTAGGGTTGGTTGATGGGAGGTAATTAAACCTTGGTTAACCCCGAGTCACGAATGCACGGGTTTCGTTGCATCAAGCGGTGGAGCTTGGGAGTGGAACTCAGAGTAGCAGTGGAGTCTAGAATGAGTTATCATGTAGTGATAAATTTCTTCCTTGTAATTAGCTAATAGAGAAACGTGGCTACGTAGTTAGGAAGGTCATAGAAATAGTAGGTGACTCAACCAACTCGTTGAAGCAATGAGTCAGTTGTCCTTAAGAAGCTGTATTCGTCGCAATATTGTAAGAGAGGATGATTGTGATACTTCAGAGCAAGTGAGCTTGTATCTAAGTCAAGGTGCTAGAATCATGTGTGTGTGAAAGAGTTGTGCAACCACGATCTATTGTTACTTTATTTATAATTTAAGTGCTTTCTTTCCATAACACTCGTTCGCTTATTCTATGTTCAAGTGTTTAACGCATCTATCATAATACAATCTGTCCACGAGCATGCCAAACCCACCTCTCTGTTAGTTTATTATTGCAAATGCTTTACTTTCCACTCGTAGTAGCAAGAAACCCAGCACAAGAGCCTACAATTGCAAGAGTGAGCATCTTCATGAGTGAAGAGAGGGACTCGAGTTTAGTTCACAACACTCGTTTAGCCCACAACACTCGGTTCCAGCCTGTGCAAGGGTGAGAAGAGGGAAAAAGTGTTTCAACATTTGGCGATCCTACTGGGTGAGAGTGCTCTCAACGGAAGTAAGAACGGAAGAGGGAGAGAGAGAGAGACAGAGAGCCACACAAGTTTTGGTGGGTGCAGAACACCCTAATCTTCTTTTTCATTCATTTATATATGTGTTTGAGTATTGTACATAACCGGGGTAAAGGCACAGTGACCTTTAACCCCCACAACCTCCCACTTAAAGGACAATGTGCCTTTAAGGGAGAACAACCAGTGAGCGTACTATCCAATGCCCATCAATACACGACAATACTCAAACCACAGACTAGGTAGACTCTTCGTCAGCATATCTGCAGGGTTATCATCTGTATGAACCTTGACAAGCTCTATGCGCTTGTCCTCAAGTACCTCCCTGATGAAATGGTACCTGACCTCAATGTGTTTGGTCTTTGCATGAAAGACCGGATTCCATGCTAGCTGAATAGCACTCATGGAATCACTATGCAATGTCGGTACACCTGTATGAATCCCCAAATCTCCCACTAGCCAATCAAGCCATATAGCCTCCTTGCAACCCTCTGTGGCTGCAACATACTCAGCCTCCGTGGTAGACAAAGCAACGCACTTCTGTGCGTGAGACATCCACGACACTGCACCACCTGCAAAGGTGAACACATAACCAGAAGTGGATCTCCTACTATCCACATGCCCTGCATAGTCTGAATCTGTGTACCCAAGTACACACACGTCTCCTCTACCAAAGCAGATGCACATCTCCTTGGTACCCTTCATGTACCTCATGATGCACTTAACTGCCTCCCAATGCCTCTTTCCTGGATTAGCCATATACCGGCTAACAACTCCCACTGCAAATGCAATGTTTGGTCTAGTAGCTATCACTCAGTTTCACATATGGAGGCAATGGAGTACTCACTGCCTTCCCCCCCTCCATATTGAAACGCTGCAATACTTTTGTAACATACTCTTTTTGTGAGAGCCAAAGGAGTTTCCTACTCCGATCACGCGTGATGCGCATACCAAGAATATGACCTGCAAATCCCAAATCCTTCATATCAAAGGCCTCATGCAACTTGGCCTTTAATGCATCTAGCTCATAAGTATTCTTGCTAGCCAATAGCATATCATCCACATATAGTGCCAAGATTATCAGGCTATTATCCTTAGCCCTTTTAGTGTAGAGGCAGTGATCGATTTCACTCCTTCTAAAACCCTGGGACCGAATGAAAGCATCAAACTTCTGATACCATTCTCTAGGCGCTTGCTTAGGACCTATCAGCCACATTTGGCTCATCATTTCCACCAATAGATGATCCATCATCTACCCTTGATTGTATACCTGTGGGAGTACTTGGTGGTACCATTTCTTGCACATTTGGTGCATGGACAGCTTGCTGTCTATCAACATATGCAGGTGGATTCACATCCTGGAAAGTGATTCTCCTCATTTCCACATTCCTCAAGGGTACCTTATGCATCTTCTTCTCATTGAAGACCACATCATGACTGCGTATGATCTTCTTTGCTTCTAGATCCCAGAGACGATAGCCCATCTCTCCCTAACCCAGAAAGATGCATTTCCTAGACTTAGGATCTAGCCTCTTTCGAAGCTCTTTTGGCACATGTGCATATGCCTCACACCCAAATATACGCAAATGAGAGTAAGAGGGCTTCTTGCCACTCCATGCCTCTTCAGGAATACCACCATCCAAACTCTTACTAGGTGATCTATTGATCACATGCACTACAGTCTTCATTGCCTCAGCCCAAAAACCACCAGAAAGGCTTGCATTGGAAAGCATGCATTGCAACCTTTCTTGAATGGTAGGGTTCATCTTTTCTGTAACTGGATTTTGCTCTGGAGTATGAGGGGATGTGATCTCCCCCTTAATCCCACGTGTATCACAGAAATGCTGAAAGTCATGAGAGAGATACTCTCCACCATTGTCAGTCCGTAGGCATTTAAGCGTTCTACCTGACTGATTCTCAACCAAGTCCAACCATTTTTGAAATACCTGGAACACATCACTCTTCCGAGCTATAGCATAAGCCCACACTTTCCTAGTTGCATCATCAATGAATGTCACATAGTATTCAGCCCCGCCTAATGACCGTGTAGGCATGGGACCACATACGTCTGAATGCACCAAATCAAGCATTTCAAACTCTTTCTTTCCCCTTCTTTTATGGGCTGATTTAGTCTGCTTCCCATAGAGACAATGCTCGCAAAATTCAAAATCAGAGAAACTCAAATGCGGTACAGAACCCAAACGGCATAAGAGTTTCATTCCATTCTGGTTCATGTGCCCCAACCTGCAATGCCATAAAGAAGTGCTTGGCTGCTCAGTTATTGCAACAACATGATCAAATACCCATGATACATGTAAGGGATACAAAGTCCCACACTTGGCACCCCTGGCCAAAAGCATAGAGCCAAAAGTGGTGTGAAAACCAGAATCATCTAGCTGACCCACTGAAATAAGACTCTTGGTCAGCTTAGGCACATGTCTCACATGTTTCAAAACAAATGCAGACCCATTTGCAAAAGAAAACTTTATGTCACCTGCTCCCACTAGGTCACATGCATAGTTATTTCCAAGATGCACACAACCTGTCTTTCCACTGTCATAAGTGGAGAACCATTCCCTATGGGGAGTAACATGGAATGAGGCACCAGAATCCAAAATCCAATCCTGGGAATATGCATCATCTGAAGTGGTAAGCAACTCTGCAGATAAACTAGACATGAAGAGAACGTCATTGTCACTATCATGTGTGACTGCATTGATCTCCTCGATCTTCACTTTTCCTTTGTCCTCCCTTGGACTCTCTTCCTTTTGATTTGCACCCCAATTTGCATTCTTTTTCTTATCCTTTTGCTCTCTTTTTAGCTTGTAGCAATCCTTTTTCATATGGCCCTTCTTGCCACAGTGGTAACACTCAATGTTCCGTGCCCTGGATTTGCTACCAAACTTCCCTCTTTCTTGGGACTTCCCCCTGAACTGTGATCTGCCCCTTTGCACATTTAAGGCTGCATCCTACTTGTTGCCATCCATAGACTTCCGTCTAATCTCCTCGGCCAACAAGCTACCCACAACATCATCAAATTTCAGTACTCCACCAGGTGCAGAGTTACTGACAGCTGTACGGAAGGTATCCCATGAGGATGGCAATGAACATAAGAGAAATATTGCCATAGTCTCCGCATCAAAATTTATCTTCTGAGCCTGAAGCTGGCTGAAAATAATATTGAATTCATTCAAGTGAGAAGCAATGGAGACCCCTTCCTTCATCTGCAGCTCAAACAACCTCTTCATGAGGCAAACTTTATTAGAGGCAGTTTCCTTTTCATAAATGGCACATAGTTTCTTCCACAAATCGTCCATAGTCTGCTCATTTACTACTGTGAAATAAATTGACTTTGCAAGATGAAGTCTAATAGGAGACTTTGCTAATGCATCCAACTCATTCCAATCATCCTCAGACATATTTGCAGGCTTAGCTTCAATCCCTGCCAAGGGTTTAATCTGCTTCTTTTGAATAAGCAAATCCCTTATTTGTTCTTTCCACAAAGAAAAGTTTGTCCCATCAAACTTTTTAATGCTGAAAAACTCCTTTTCAGACATGGAAGAGGATGCCATGATGCAAATGAAACAAAATCCCAAATGCTAGTGCGTGCAAGAGAGAATCACACCAAATACCAGGTGCACCCAAATGTGTATGCCACAATAGAGTGAAATATCACCAAAACTCAAAGCTCAAAGCATCAAAAGATGCATCGGATTCATGTGCATATACTATGCATCCATATGAGCAAATCTGGCCCAAAAGAAAATGCCAATAAGTGCCAAATGACTCAAGCATAAACACCGTCCACTGGCATATGCATCAATAATATCTCATCCAAGAGAGCATAGCACTATCAGTGCATCACCTGCAATGTGTCAAAGCTGTCCCTCAGCATAAAATAGCATCCACGTGCAAAGCGTCCATAAAAAATAGCATCCCACAAGGCAATTTGGGCCTATCAGCGCATCCAATAAGGACCGTAATGCATCCAAATGGCCTATAAATCATCCACTGCAACCCAATGCATACCACAAATGAGCGCACACTGCTCAAACTGCAACGAGAGTGATCTGCATAAGGTATGCTCAAGAAATCATAGTCCCACGGTAATGACCGCTGCTGAAAATAGAACCTAAGATGCCTCAAAACATGAGCGCCATTGCATAATCGGAATCAGCAAGAAAATCTGCAAATATCTCTCTTCTGCCAAAACTCCAAAATCCCAACCGATGAGTGAGAAATGGGAGTCAACACTTATCCACTGCCATGTGGCATAAATCTAAGGTTTCAAAACCTTAGAATGAAAAATGCATAATAGAGAGACGAAATCGAATACACAGAGATCTATAACTCTAAAAATCCTCCACCAAATTGCGCAAGAACTGACAGGTAGGGGTTTTTGGGCATCCGGAATGCAATGGGACAGACGGTTTTGGAAACCGTGGTCTCAATCACTGGGTCCAACACACGGACTGATAAATGTTTTTGGAAACAGAGCTATTTATAAACTCCACCAGAGTGCGAATGATGAGCAACATAGAAATTTTAGGACCTCCTGAGTCCACCGGAACTGACAGATCTGCAAATGGTTGCTCCAAACTTGAGTTCCAACACCCGGGCAAAAAACGCAGAAACTGGCACAGTGAGTCAGAAATCCAATGAAATGATCCCAGATTCAAGAATGAAGGTGTTTCCAAGCTCCTGAAGTGAAGTGGACACCAAAAGCAAGCAATAGTTGCCTCTACAAGTCAATACGGAGTCTCTGTCATCGAACGGAACATGAAAAAGCTCAAAAGACGACTTTTTCTTTGAAAACACTTAACAGGCTCTCAAAACCACTTCGCAAAACTAAAGTGACTTTTCCAAAGGTTCCTCCAAGGTCTCTGCACACTCGGATGCAAGTAAAGTCACCCACAAAGCTTCCCACAGAGCTGCTGAGCTTCAAGCATTCACGCACGCTCAGCTAGATCACCCGGGCTCTGATACCAGTTGAGAGTGCTCTCAACGGAAGTAAGAACGGAAGAGGGAGAGAGAGAGAGAAACACAGAGCCACACAAGTTTTGGTGGGTGCAGAACACCCTAATCTTCTTTTTCATTCATTTATATATGTGTTTGAGTATTGTACATAACCGGGGTAAAGGCACAGTGACCTTTAACCCCCACACTGGGGAGTGATGTGTTGAAAGTGTTGAGTGGGGATTTGAGCAAAGTTTGTAAGGAATTGAGTGCACCAAACTTACTCTGAAGGTACATATGCCGCCAAAGTTGAACTTCAGCAGTTACTTGGTTTAACATATTATTATAAGAAAATTATCTCATGACATTTCGAGGCCCTCAGCATTTTGCATACTTGTTTGGCGACAGGAGTCTGGACTGGAGAGTGTAGCCAGGCTATGTCGAATATACTTTGGGTGATATATAATGTATGATATGCGCTCGATGAGGAGAGAAAGATATGCGGCAAGAAGGGAAGAAATTATGCGTCGACGTCATGAAGATTGGCAGAATATGGATGATTGAGAAGCCCCAAAGAATTCAGAACGAGTATGGGAGGATCAATAGAATTGGGAGGGAGTACCAAGGAGACAACTATGATGAAGAGATCAGGAAAGAAGAAAACCTGACAAGGTCTAGAGATTTGCGGCTCCAAGATACTACACTGACGCTAAAAGTGAACCGATTCCAAGACCTCAGTAGCACCGTCATGTGCACCTCAGGTGCTAGCCAGAATATTTTGAGCAGTTGTCCACAAAGAGCATCCATTCTGAAGAGTCTGATAGACAACCCCGCAAACTGAGCCAAGAGCACTAATCTCCCAGCCACCAATGATAAATGTCTAATTTTTTGAACCAGAACATGAATCTAGTCAGGTTCATCATAATGATACGACATCTAGATTTGATAGAGAGGATGGCATTTCATCGATCCATGCCTTAGATCATATGCCCAGACACAGTGACATGAGTCAGAGCTCACAGCGCTCATAACTATCTAGACAAAGAGTATGAGAGTCGACTCTATCTTCCAAGCATCTTACATGCAGTTTCCCACATCGATTGTGGAAGGAGACAAGGATCTCTAACAATAATGAGAAGCAATGTGTGCCAAAACCTCATCGAGTTAAGGTCGATAAGCGAGAATGCAAGCATGGTCATTACAGGCATGGATCCGAAGATTCCAAGGAATCTGAGCAAGCTACTACAAAAATGAAGTCGGCTACTCCAATTAAGATGAAGATCCTTATAGTCACTTGCAGAGTTTTCTATGAGTACGCCAGATCAATGGTGATGTCACTAAGTAGGAATACATGAATTATTTCCCATGCACACTTGTGAAGAGAGCTCAACAATGGTTTAACCAATTTCCAATTAGTTATTTCAAAGATTGGTAGTAGATGTAGAATGCCTTTCTTAACAGATTTTGACAAGAAATCAATATTGTGCCAAACTAGTTAGCGTGAATTTGTGAGGTCAGTGTGCCATAATGCAAATATGTAGTCCATAGCTAAAGAATAGACTTGTTGAAAAAATATTTCGATAGATGTAGAAATAAAATCAAATATCTAAATAGTCAAATTTTAGACGATTGTGAGTAGTTCAATTTAGTGGTTTATTTTATTTTGATCTAAAGATGAATCATGAAGATGAAAACAGTTGTCGTTTTTAAAAATGAAGTAGATATTTTGGAATCCACTTTGTTAATAAAGTTGAGTAGATAGAAATTTTCGTCGATGAAACAAACTTTTTATCCAAGAAAAGAAAAATTTCAAACATGAATGAATGCAAATTTCATTCCATTAAAAGGCAAAAATTTCGTCATGTAAACCTTTCATCAACAAAAAATTTCCATCGACGGAAATTTTATCCACTGGATTCTGGAATCCCAAACTTCATTGACGGGAAAATTTTCCATTCACTGATTGAAATTTTTATCGACAGGAAAAATTTTCGACCGACTAAAATTTTCCATCAACGGAATTTTAACATGATAGTTTTTTTCCCAATATTTTTGTTCATTCATGAATCGAGATTTATTCTATTAACAAAAAATTTCCTTTTTTTGGAAAAAATTTTATAATATTCACATTTGTCGATTAAGTGGATTCCAAAATCCAAAATTTTATCAATTTTTCAAAAAGACAATTGCTAACATATTCATGCTTCCAAATCTAGCCTTTTTAAACTAAAAGCTATATTTTTGCAAAAGCTAGAGCTCTCAATCAAACCAATAGGCCGGAACAGAGTAAATGATAAATTGTACTAATCACGACCGTTTACAATTTGATCGTTTGAGTCATTGGGCTTCTATCTAAATCCAGAGACATGTTTGCTTTTAATAAACCTCTTCTATGGTCATGGACTCCATGTATACCTACCCATCTTCATGTCAAAATATATTAAAATGCAACCATTTGATCAACTGTGTATAAAAAAGAAAAGTTGTTTTGTTAACAATGCACTAGCCCAATGTAAAGTGTTCATCAAGTTATATTAGTTCTTAAAGTAACATCAATTTTACCAAGTATCAATATGTGGATTGCATGTTATGTACAATAAGTATTCTAGAAATGTATATTGGTACACAACTTATCCATGAGGGCAATGTTGTTACTTATGTGGAAGTCAATTTATAAAAAATTCTTTCAACCAATGGACTTAAGGGAACATATCATCTAGAGGTGCTTAAACAATGTGACAAAAGATTAAAAAATGAAATTCATGGATGTGTGGACATGCTTGATTTGTAGGAAGTAGAAATCCTTGTATATGGATTTGAGTTAAAAATATATGGGCTCTTGCACAGAAAACAATTGGTATTTTAAGGAAAAAGCTCTAACGACTCATTAAAGAAGAGAACACTTTTTTCAATTTATAATACTAGACATTTTTGGGTTTAGGAGTAAAATTTACTTTTATGCATTCTTTTTTCATAGAAGTACTAGTTTTTTAAAATGTTTGACATAATATTAATGCATTTTTTTCCATAAAAGTACTAGTTTTAAAAAAAGTTTGACATGAAGTGTATATTTTGTTCCTTTAATTTTGGAAAAATATACATTTTTGGGATTTTTTCCAAAAATGGCGTTGACTTGTCATTTGCAAATTTTTTTATGACTCGGTGTTGGTAGACCAATCGATTTCAACCTAGGGCTCAGAGGTGATGACTAATTCCTAGCTGCCCTATGAAATTCCTGCAAAATAAGCATATACTTAGTCCTTGCCTAGTTATTAGGTCATGTCCACTCACACGCTTTTGCATGGGCACATAGTAGATTGCATCAAGAGGAATTGCCCCAAGAGATGCTATAGCTCTCGGTGCATTGCAACCAACAGGTCTCCATCAATAGCAACAATAAGATCCAGAGGCTACATCGTTTCAAGCCCCACTAGTCAACATCATGCCAATAAATGAGCCACAAGGGGATCTAGAGCAAGATCAACAACATGACTACTGCACCCAAGACCTACAAATGGAGCAAGCCCTTGCCAATCCTACAGGGTCATCAGGATGGATACAGGGGCACTAGTTGTATCAACAATTTCCTCCATCATCAAGCCAACCAGATGCTTCAAATGTCAGAACTATTCACTAGCTTGGCCAAGAAGGAGCATGCCCAAGAATTGGAAAAAAAAACTGTAGCTGACATCTAACAACAATTCCACGGAATTTGAATAGAGGTCACGACACTTTGGACCCAAATAGCTGAGAACGAGGTTGAAGAAGTATGCATGAACCAAGCTCTCCAAGCTCAGGAGAAAACAGTGTGGGATATGACTTCCAATCTCCACTAGAGCCAAATACAGCTGATGATAGCACTTCACGCTATGGCCATCCTATAGACCTCCTATGACCACTTAACCTCAACCAATGCTCAACAAACGGAGGAGCCTGTACAAGCTTGGCTCACTCTAATCCAAAAAGAAGAAGCACTCCAAGATTGCTAGGAAAAGCTTATAGAGAAGCAACAAGCTTTGGCAACATGCACTTTTAGCATTGAGGAGCTTACAAGGGAATGCCAACTATTAAAAGACCAACTTGCCACCAATACAAAGGCAAGCACTGCTCAAGCTCAAGTCTTGGATCAATTGTCAAATACCAATGAAGCCATTCCTCAACAAGAACAAACTCCCACAAGATAACCATCTCAAAGCTTGAACTCCAATTGCTAGTGCAACACAATGAGGCAATGGATGACACCACAAATGAAGTCTCACTACAGTGCACAACTGTGATATGTACCAAGAGCTGTGGCTACTCTTCAAGCTGAAGATCATCTCAAAGCATGAGGACTCATCCAATAGAAACAACTCCAACTCAAGATCATATCTACTCATCCAAACATAAAATGGGAATGTTCCAAAGCGGCAAAAACTATGCGCAAAATTTGCCAAGACTTGTCAAAAGATGAAAAAAATATCTTATGCTTATCCACACATGCCGGTTTTACTACACTCAAGAAGGATGCTTTCATAGCATATGTATGCCTCATGGGCAGTGCTCCCCTCAGGTTCAAAGGTGGTTAGCTACCATTGCTACAAAAGCAGTCACTCTTATCTCTAGGGCATGCATCCTACCCTTGCAGCAGTCGATGATCCCATATCACCAACAAAAAGAAGTGTCGGAGGATGACATGGCCTATCTCACATCTAGCTTGCCATATCTAGCCACTCTCCGTGCCAATCTCATAACCTTTTTTCCCTTGATGCGACCACCCTCTTAACCTTCACCGAGCTCTGGCCAAATATCTACTCCCTTCATTGTCTCTTTGCTCATGCCTCTCACCTCTTACAACTCACCCAACACTTGCAAACTTACCATCCGTTCACTCCGAACTTCTTCCCTACCCTTGCTAATCCTACCCCCGAGGATTACCAAGTCGCTCAATCCAATTTTTCCCTCCCTCCCCTCAGATACCCCTCCCACAAATAAGACTCTTCCATATTATTCCCCCATGTCCCAGATTCTCTCCATGCACCTCCATCATCTTCGACACTACTAGGGATGCCATTAGCAAAAATGAACCCGATCTTTGATTTTGAATATCAAGATCAAGATAATCTAAATGACACTCCCATGCTAGATTCCAATGATGGGTGGTATGATTTTGATGTAATACCACTTCCAAGTAACCCCATCAAGGATTTTGGAACAAATATCCAGATATGAAATCTCAAGGCATATGGACCATGAACAACTTCCTAGTCAACCTTTCAACCTTTGTCAGCATATAGATTACTGAAGATTGGATTTGCAATTTGGATCCCCAACTTGACTAGGGATGCCCCAAGCTCTTTGATGTTAAAATTCTTGAATGAATACCTCCGTGCACCTCCATGCCTCAAAACCCATCCCAAGTTCTATGCAGTTCCATGACAGCACATATGGGAGTCCAACATACACATTTTGGGTGAGGATCGATTGAAGAAGAGCTCGGCAAAAGTACTATACAAGGCTCTTCTAGAGGTGAATTCCCCATTTTACAATATCTAAATAAGAAGCGGGGTCTAAGGAGGACCCATGCTTGGAGGCATTAAAGATTTAAAGAGGTTTGGTAGTCTTGGCAGTCCGGGAAACTAAGCTTTTTGCTATGAAAATTGGAGTATCAATGGCTTCCAGTTTGGGCAAAGCTAGCTAGGAGGCTCCAAGTAAACCTTCTATGCCCTCTTTGTGGCAATTCAATTGATTATGTTCAACACTTGATGTTGAGGTGTCCTACTTCGAGATGCATTTGGAGCAAAATTGAAACTTCCATGAAGATGTCTCTGTTGATGTCGAAATTCCACATTGGGTCGATGAATTGGAAGCTAGTCCTTTTGGGGGACCCCATTGGACTACCTTCTACACTAGCAGCTTGCTGGTCATATGTTAGAGGTGTAGTGTGCTATTCAATCTAGTTGATACGCAATTAGGCAGTTTTCATGTTGGACTAGCATGCTCAAAATCACTCATCATATGACAAGCTCCTGGCTGATGAGAAAGCATGGCTCCACATAGACTCCACATAGATAGCAAGTGGCCAAAGTTTAAAGATGAGCCTTGCTATTTACATATTGGATTGGCTATGCATGGTGTCAATCCCTTTGGATGCCAATCTACATCTTAGCCTGCATGGCCAAAGATAATTGTAAACTACAATGTTTCTTTATGGATTACTATAAAGAAAGTACATCTCATGGTTAGTGATAGTTGTAAACTAGAATGCTTCATGGCTTACTATAAAGAAAGGACATCTCATGCCAGCCTTGTTGAAGAACATGGACATGTATCTTACACCATTGGTGAATGAGCTTTAAGCTTTGTGGCATGGCACTATGGTGTATGAAAACCATCAAAAGTATATTCCTATGGATCATTCCTACCACATCCATGCTTCAGTTAGAGAACTTGATATAATAGAAACATCTTCAACGATAAAGGTAGGGGATCGCACTTGGTGGAGTGGAATGATCCTAACACGCTGATGTTAGATATCAATGCTCCACTCTCGTGTAACTACTTGGGAACCAGCTAACTCTACTTGTAAGCCCCCCATGTGAGGAGAAGGCATTTGAGTAGCTAGGTTATCCGGTAGGTCCTAGTTTGGACACCAGATGGGGGCCATGTATGGCTGGACGGCTTTAGATAGAGTTGGCACACTGCCAACTAGGCTACATGCAAGTGCGGGAAGGCATCCCATGACTAACCGCACTGAGGGTAGACGGAGCATTTCTCGGGGCAACCCACTCTTAGGTTGCGAGGCTCGTTTGGAGCCCCAAATGATCTCGGATAGCTCTGGGCCGAACGGATACCGTAGGTTAGCTGCTCTATTCTACACCACGGTTCTAACGTGTGGTCGATGGCCTATTTCCGGACCGACGTCCGATCGACTGTTTTGGGCTGACTGGGTCGGTCTCCCAATTGGGTCTAACCGACTATGACTGGTGGCTATATAAGAGCAAGCCCATGAAACCCATATTTATCACTGGCTATAGCAACCCTGATTCCTTAGCATCCAGCCTCCGTCCTCTACTGTTTCTAGCATACCATCAAAGCTTCTCACATAGGAGCGCACAGCTCGGAGGCAGCGCCATCTATTGTATCAATTTTACAGTAATTAAATTTTTTATTCTCCATACTATCTGCTTTTCTCTCTTGCATACGAGATCTTGTTATCTATTGAGCACAGACGTTGTATTGTTTTCTTACATGGTATCAGAGCTTAGGCTCTAGCAAGAAGATTTGGTAGTGTGTTTCTGTTTGTGAGCAGATTGTGAGAGACGGCCCAGCCCGCAAGACTGCGAATCCGACCGTTTGACGAAAGCGAAAAGTTGGACGGCATTAACTATCCACTCTGGAAGTTCAACATGAAGACCATCCTAAGCGCATAGAAGCTTTGGGATACTGCTACTGGGGTGGATGTGAAGTCGGGAATCTAGCCAATGCAAGACAACAAATAGTACCAACTGCGGGTCAGATTCTCGCGTGGACAAGAAGAAATTCAGATGCACTGTGTTCTATTGTCTGCAGTGTAAGTGATTCTGTCATGGCGTTAATTCAACATGTCACCACAGTGAAGGAGGCATGGACGGTCTTGAAAAATCAATACGAGACCATGAATCAAACACAGATTTAGAATCTGGAGACTCAACTCATGAATGAGAAACTGTCTGAGTCTGAAACGGCAGAGAAGTTCATCACCAGGGTGAAGAATCTGTGCGATCAGATGACTGCAATTGGCATCACCATCACCAGCGAGAATCTAGCATGAAGGTGCATATGGATTCTCCCACCAAAGTACGACGGTCTTGTTACAGCGTTGAATACGTAGAATAGAAATCCACCCCTCAACTTTGAGGATTTCAACGTGATGCTTTTGGAGGAGGAGATGCATCAAAAGACGAGGACTAGAGAAGATTCGACTTTCTCGGCTGGATCAAAGAAAGGTAAGGGTAAGGATTGTGGTAACCCATCTTCTTCTGATGATAAAAAGAGAAAGAAGAAGATCAAGTGCTTCTATTACAACAAGGTAGGGTACAAGCAAAATGAGTGCCAGAAGAAGATTGTAGATGAAAAGAACAGAGTAAAGAAAGAGTCCAGCAACAATGTGCAAGCAGTACCAGTACAGCTATTCGTAGCAATTGAGGAGATTTGCACGAAAGCAGATCATGTACCTGTAGATGAATCTTGGATTATTGATAGTGGTGCATCGCACCACATGACCAGTCGGAAGGATTAGTATACCTCTCTACATCCGGTAGGGAATGACATCCTGGTAGCAGTCGGCAATGATGCAAAATGTCCAGCAAAAGGAAAAGGTACGATTGCTCTCAAGTCAGATGGAGTTGTAAAACAGTTGTCCGATGTTCTTTATGTGCCAGATATCAAGAGGAACTTGTTGTCTTCGATAAGAATGGCGCACAGATTTTGGATCTTCAAGGAAAGGTCATTGGTAAAGGTACACGGTGCAACAACATCTACGAACTCTCAACTTTTAATGCTCGAGCTGATGTGAGCAACACTAAGCTGTGGCATGAGAGGTTTGGTCATCTAAACCTTAGTTCTTTAAAGGAGATGCATAAAAGTGGAATAATTGCGGACCTACCAGAAATTACAGATCTGCCCAATGTATGTGAAGCTTGCATGATGGGCAAGCAGCATCGGCAGCGCTTTCCTAAAGAGGCTAGCAGGGCAAAGGCTCCTCTAGAGCTTGTTCACACAGACCTCTGCGGAAAGATGGAGACAGAAGCTTTGGGTGGTTCCTACTACTTCATGACACTGATCGACGACTACAGTAGAAGGATATGGATATACTTCCTGAAGACTAAAGATGAGGCTTTTAGTAAGTTCAAAGAATGGCATGTAATGATCGAGAAAGAAACGGGGGAAGAAGTTGAGATCAGACAGAGGTGGAGAGTTCACATCAAGTGAATTCGAAAGTTACTGCAAATGTCACGAGATCAAGAGGCAGAAAGCCTCGCCATAGACATCACAGCAAAATGGAGTAGCATAGCGCAAGATGCACATCATCTGCGAAATGGGCATGAGTATGATGAAAGGGAAGGATTTGCCAAAGACTTTCTGAGCTGAAGCATGTATTACGGCAGTTTACATTCTTAATCATAGCCACATGAAGGCTGTGAATGGGATGACTCCACTGTAGGCCTTTTTTGGTAAGAAACCTTCAACTGCACATTTCAGAGTTTTTGGATGTCACTGTTTTGTGCATGTCCCTGATGCTAACAGGACCAAATGGGAACCGAAGAGCTAGAGTGTATTTTCTTGGGCTACAGTGAAGAGGCGAAGGGTTACCCTCTCTATAATCCTATTACCAAGAAGGTAATAGTAAGTCACGATGTGGTCTTCTTAGAACAGCCGCATCAATTGGAGGAGGATGCTTCCTTCCCAGACAACCAAGACCAGGATATCCATCCAGTACAACCACCAACAGCAGACCGAACTCCCCCAACGTGCTTGGGAGGATTCAAGATAAAGAAGAGAAAGAAGAGCCTACAGAACCACAACAGCAACGGCCATTTTTGAAGTGGGTAAAGTAGCTTTTGGATGGCAGAGAACCTCCAACCATTGAGTTCAAGGAACCATTCGAACACCGTCAGTCCAAGAGATTAGAGGAGCAAAGAAGGGTGCAGGAACACTTGGTCAACTACGCTTTGATGACAGAGGTGATCCATGCTGAATAACCCAAGTGTCTTGAAGAGGCACAGGGTGATGATAGGTGGATGGAGGCTATGCAGTCGTGGAGTATGGCTCCATAATGAAGAACAACACTTGGGACCTTGTGGATCGACCACCAAAACACAAGGTAATTGGCACCAAGTGGGTGTACAAGAGCAAGTACAAGTCTGACGGCACGTTGGATAAGTACAAGGCTCGACTCGTGGCAAAAGGATTCGCACAGGTACATGGTTTTGATTATCATGATACTTTTGCTCCCACAGTTCGACTAACCACAATTCGCAGTGTTTTGGCTTTAGCAGCACAGGAAAGTTGGCCCATGTTTCAGATGGATGTAAAATTCGCCTTTCTGAATGGAGATCTCAAGGAGGAAGTATACGTGAAACAACCACCAGGTTTTGTGATCCCCGGTTCAGAAGGTAAAGTCTGTAAACTAAAGAAGGTACTTTACCGGCTGAAACAGGCCCCACGAGCATGGTACCAGTGGATTGATGCCTACTTTCTGCAAAACGGGTTTAGGAGGAGCCCATCTGATGCAAATTTGTATATCTACAGAGAAGGAGGCAGGTGTATGATCGTGGTCCTTTATGTGGACGACCTTGTCATAACAGGGAACCATGAAGAAAAGATCTCGCAGACAAAGCAGTTGCTAGGAAGAGAGTTTGAAATGACAGACATCGGAGTGATGCATTTCTGTTTGGGGATTGAACTTTGTGTGGGGGTTAAAGGTCACTGTGCCTTTACCGCGATTATGTACAATACTCAAACACATATATAAATGAATGAAAATGAAGATTAGGGTGGTTCTGCACCCACCAAAACTTGTGTGGCTCTCTGTCTCTCTCTCTCCCTCTTCCGTTCTTGCTTTCGTCTAGAGCACTCTCAACTAGTATCAGAGCCCGGGTGATCTAGCTGAGCGTGCATGAATGCCTAGAAGCTCAACAACTCTGTGGAGGAAGGAGAAGCTCTGTGGGAAGCTTTATGGGTGACTTTACTCACATCTGAGTGTGCAGAGACCTTGAAGGAACCTTTGGAAAAGTCACTTTGGTTTTGTAAAGTGGTTTTGAGAGCCTGTTAAGTGTTTTCAAAGAAAAAGTCATTTTTTGAGCTTTTCCCTGTTCCGTTCAATGACAGAGACTCCGTATTGACTTGTAGAGGCAACTATTGGTTGCTTTTGGTGTCCACTTCACTTCGAGAGCTTGGAAACACCTTCATTCTTGAATGTGGGGTCATTTCATTGGATTTCTGACTCACTGTGTTAGTTTCTGCGTTTTTTGCCCGGGTGTTGGAACTCAAGTTTGGAGCAACCATTTGCAGATCTATCAGTTTCGGTGGACTCAGGAGGTCCTAAATCTTCTATGTTGCTCATCATTCGCACTCCGGTAGAGTCTATAAACAGCTTTGTTTTCAAAAACGTTTTTTAGTCCGTGTGTTGGACCTAGTGATTGAGACCACGGTTTCCAAAACCATCTATCCCATTGCATTCCGGATGCCCAAAAACCCCTACCTGTCAGTTCTTGTGCAATTCGGTGGAGGATTTTCAGAGTTATAGATCTCTGTGTATTTGATTTCGTCTCTCTGTTATGCATTTTTCATTCTAAGGTTTTGAAACCTTAGATTTATGCCACATGGCAGTGGATATGTGTTGACTCCCATTTCTCACTCATCGGTTGGGATTTTGGAGTTCTGGCAAAAGAGAGATATTTGCAGATTTTTTACTGAGTCCGATTATGCAATGGCGCCCATGTTTTGAGGCATCTCAGGTTCTATTTTCAGTAGCGGTCATTACCGTGGGACTATGATTTCTTGAGCATACCTTATGCAGATCACTCTCGTTGCAGTTTGAGCAGTGTGCACTCATTCGTGGTGTGCATTGGGTTGCAGTGGATGATTTATAGGCCATTTGGATGCATTACGATCCTTATTGGATGCGCTGATAGGCCCAAATTGCCTTGTGGGATGCTATTTTTTATGGACGCTTTGCACATGGATGCGACAGCTTTGACACATTACAGGTGATGCACTGATAGTGCTATGCTCTCTTGGATGAGATATTAATAACTCATATGCCAGTGGATGGTGTTTATGCTTGAGTCATTTGGCGCATTACGATCCTTATTGGATGCGCTGATAGGCCCAAATTGCCTTGTGGGATGCTATTTTTTATGGACGCTTTGCACATGGATGCGACAGCTTTGACACATTACAGGTGATGCACTGATAGTGCTATGCTCTCTTGGATGAGATATTAATAACTCATATGCCAGTGGATGGTGTTTATGCTTGAGTCATTTGGCACTTATTGGCATTTTCTTTTGGGCCAGATTTGCTCATATGGATGCATACTATATGCACATGACTCAGATGCATCTTTTGATGCTTTGAGCTTTGAGTTTTGGTGATATTTCACTCTATTGTGGCATACACATTTGGGTGCACCTAGTATTTGGTGTGATTCTCTCTTGCAGGCACTAGCATTTGGGATTTTGTTTCCTTTGCATCATGGCATCCTCTTCCATGTCTAAAAAGGAGTTTTTCAACATTAAAAAGTTTGATGGGACAAACTTTTCTTTGTGGAAAGAACAAATAAGGGATGTGCTTATTCAAAAGAGGTAGATTAAACCCTTGGCAGGGATTGAAGCTAAGCCTGCAAATATGTCTGAGGATGATTGGAATGAGTTGGATGCATTAGTAAAGTCTACTATTAGACTTCATCTTGCAGAGTCAGTTTATTTCACAGTAGTAAATGAGCAGACTACGGAAGATTTGTGGAAGAAACTATGTGCCACTTATGAAAAGGAAACTGCCTCTAATAAAGTTTGCCTCATGAAGAGGTTGTTTGAGCTGCAGATGAAGGAAGGGGTCTCCATTGCTTCTCACTTGAATGAATTCAATATTATTTTCAGCTAGCTTCAAGCTCAGAAAATGAATTTTGATGCGGAGACTAAGGCAATATTTCTCTTATGTTCATTGCCATCCTCATGGGATACCTTCCGTACAGCTGTCAATAACTCTGCACCTGGTGGAGTACTGAAATTTGATGATGTTGTGGGTAGCTTGTTGGCCGAGGAGATTAGACGGAAGTCTATGGATGGCAACAAGCAGGATGCAGCCTTAAATGTGCAAAGGGGCAGATCACAGTTCAGGGGGAAGTCACAAGAAAGAGGGAAGTCTCGTAGCAAATCCAGGGCACAGAACATTGAGTGTTACCACTGTGGCAAGAAGGGCCATATGAAAAAGGATTACTACAAGCTAAAAAGAGAGCAAAAGGATAAGACAAAGAATGCAAAATTGGGGTGCAAATCAAAAGAAAGAGAGTCTAAGGGAGGACAAAGGAAAAGTGAAGATCGAGGAGATCAATGCAGTCACACATGATAGTGACAATGACGTTCTCTTCATGTCTAGTTTATCTGCAGAGTTGCTTACCACTTCAGATGATGCATATTCCCAGGAATGGATTTTGGATTCTGGTGCTTCATTCCATGTTACTCCCCATAGGGAATGGTTCTCCACTTATGAGAGTGGAAAGGCAGGTTGCGTGCATCTTCGAAATGACTATGCATGTGACATAGTGGGAGCAGATGACATAAAGTTTTCTTTTGCAAATGGGTCTGCATTTGTTTTGAAACATGTGAGATATGTGCCTAAGTTGACCAAGAGTCTTATTTCAATGGGTCAGCTAGATGATGCTGGTTTTCACACCACTTTTGGCTTTCAGAGTTGGAAAATTCAGAAGGGCTCTATGCTTTTGGCCAGGGGTGCCAAAATTGGGACTTTGTATCCCTTACATGTATTAGGGGTATTTGATCATGTAATTGCAATAACCGAGTAGCCAAGCACTTCTTTGTGGCATTGCAAGTTGGGGCACATGATCCAGAATGGAATGAAACTCTTATGCTGTTTGGGTTATGTACTGCATTTGAGTTTCTCTGATTTTGAATTTTGTGAGCATTGTCTCTATGGGAAGCAGACTAAATCAGCCAATAAAAGAAGGGGAAAGAAAGAGTTTGAAATGCTTGATTTGGTGCATTCAGACATATGTGGTCCCATGCCTACACGGTCATTAGGCGGGGCTGAATACTATGTGACATTCATTGATGATGCAACTAGGAAAGTGTGGGCTTATGCTATAGCTCAGAAGAGTGATGTGTTCCAGGTATTTCAGAAATGGCTGGCCTTGGTTGAGAATCAGTCAGGTAGAACGCTTAAATGCCTACGGACTGACAATCGTGGAGAGTATCTTTCTCATGACTTTTAGCATTTCTGTGATACACATGGGATTAAGAGGGAGCTCACATCCCCTCGTACTCCAGAGCAAAATCCAGTTGCAGAAAAGATGAACCGTACCATTCAAGAAAGGTTGCAATGCATGCTTTCCAATGTAAGTCTTTCTAGCGGTTTTTGGGTTGAGGCAATGAAGACTGCAGTGCATGTGATCAATAGATCACCTAGTAAGAGTTTGGATGGTGGTATTCCTGAAGAGGCATGGAGTGGCAAGAAGCCTGCTTACTCTCATTTGCATGTATTTGGGTGTGAGGCATATGTACATGTGCCAAAAGAGCTTCGAAAGAAGCTAGATCCTAAGTCTAGGAAATGCATCTTTCTGGGTCATGGTGAAAGTGGAGAGATGGGCTATCGTCTCTGGGATCCAGAAGCAAAGAAGATCATACGCAGCCGTGATGTGGTCTTCAATGAGAAGAAGATGCATAAGGCACCCATGAGGGATGTGGAAATGAGGAGAATCACTTTCCAGGATGTGAATCCACCTGCATATGTTGATAGACAGCAACCTGTCCATGCACCAAATGCACAAGAAATGGTACCACCAAGTACTCCCACAGGTATACAATCAAGAATAGATGATGGATCATCTATTGGTGGAAATGATGAGCCAAATGTGGCTGATATGCAGGTGGGACAGCAAGCTGAAATGCCCTTGAGAAGATCTTCTAGAGTGTATAGACCGCCTGATAAGTTTGTTCCAGGGGTAGACTATGTGATGCTTACTGATTGCAGGGAGCCTTCTTGCTACAAAGAGGCTATGATGCGCGAGGATCAACGCAAGTGGGAGTATGCTATGCAATCAGAGATGAGTTCACTTATGAAGAATAAGACTTGGGACTTGGTTTCTTTGCCACATGGAAAGAAAGCATTGCCATGTAAATGGGTCTACAAAATGAAGGTCACAGGTGATGATGTGCCTAGGTACAAGGCCCGTTTGGTTGCTAAAGGGTTCAAGCAAGAGAAGGGTGTGGACTTTGATGAGATATTCTCTCCGGTTATGAAGATGACCACACTTAGATGCATGCTTGGACTAGTGGCAGTAGAGGATATGGAGCTTATGCAGATGGATGTCAAGACAGCTTTCTTGCATGGGGATTTGCATGAGGAAATTTACATGGTGCAGCCGGAAGGCTTTGAAGAAAAGGGCAAAGAGCATTTAGTTTGCAAGCTAAAGAAGAGTCTCTATGGTCCTAAGCAAGCGCCTAGAGAATGGTATCAGAAGTTTGATGCTTTCATTCGGTCGTAGGGTTTTAGAAGGAGTGAAATTGATCACTGCCTCTACACTAAAAGGGCTAAGGATAATAGCCTGATAATCTTGGCACTATATGTGGATGATATGCTATTGGCTAGCAAGAATACTTATGAGCTAGATGCATTAAAGGCCAAGTTGCATGAGGCCTTTGATATGAAGGATTTGGGATTTGCAGGTCATATTCTTGGTATGTGCATCACGCGTGATCGGAGTAGGAAACTCCTTTGGCTTTCACAAAAAGAGTATGTTACAAAAGTATTACAGCGTTTCAATATGGAGGGGGGGAAGGCTGTGAGTACTCCATTGCCTCCATATGTGAAACTGAGTCATACAGATAGTCCCAAATCACATGAGGAAAGGGCCATGATGGCCAAGGTTCCTTATGCATCAGCGGTTGGGAGTCTTATGTATGCTATGATAGCTACTAGACCAGACATTGCATTTGCAGTGGGAGTTGTTAGCTGGTATATGGCTAATCCAGGAAAGAGGCATTGGGAGACAGTTAAGTGCATCATGAGGTACATGAAGGGTACCAAGGAGATGTGCATCTGCTTTGGATAAGGAGACATGCGTGTACTTAGGTACACAGATTCAGACTATGCAAGGCATGTGGATAGTAGGAGATCCACTTCTGGTTATGTGTTCACCTTTGCAGGTGGTGCAGTGTCATGGATGTCTCGCGCACAGAAGTGCATTGCTTTGTCTACCACAGAGGCTGAGTATGTTGCAGCCACAGAGGATTGCAAGGAGGCTATATGGCTTGATCGGCTAGTGGGAGATTTGGGGATTCATACAGGTGTACCGACATTGCATAGTGATTCCATGAGTGCTATTCAGCTAGCACGGAATCCGGTCTTTCATGCAAAGACCAAACACATTGAGGTCAGGTACCATTTCATCAGGGAGGTACTTGAGGACAAGCGCATAGAGCTTGTCAAGGTTCATACAGATGATAACCCTGCAGATATGCTGACAAAGAGTCTACCTAGTCAGCGGTTTGAGTATTGTCGTGTATTGATGGGCATTGGATAGTATGCTCACTGGTTGTTCTCCCTTAAAGGCACATTGTCCTTTAAGTGGGAGGTTGTGGGGGTTAAAGGTCACTGTGCCTTTACCCCGATTATGTACAATACTCAAACACATATATAAATGAATGAAAATGAAGATTAGGGTGGTTCTGCACCCACCAAAACTTGTGTGGCTCTCTGTCTCTCTCTCTCCCTCTTCCGTTCTTGCTTCCGTCTAGAGCACTCTCAGTTTGGCAAGAGCCAAAACAGATCTTCATCTCACAGCTGAAGTATGCTGGAGAGATACTGAAGGCATTTGGCATAGCTGAGTGCAAGATAGTTGGCACCCCTATGGAGGTTGACGTGAAGCTCTCAAACAAGGATTCATCACCACTGGTGGACGAAGCGAAGTACAGAAGGCTTGTGGGCAGTTTGATTTACTTGTGCAACACGCGGCCGGACATCAGCTTTGCGACTGGTGTACTAAGCAGGTTTTCCAATAAGCCTCGGGAGAACCATTGGAGGGCAGGGATGCAGGTGCTGAAATACATCAAAGGCATTATGACATCACCTATACCAAGGGCAACATCTTGACCGGATTCTGTGACTCGGATTGGGCAGGAGACGTGGACAGCAGGAGATTAGTGACAGGTTACTGTTTCTCACTTGGATCTGGAGTTGTGTCATGGGTTAGCAAGAAGCAACCTATAGTTGCTCTTTCTTCTACCAAGGCTGAGTACAAATCAACATGTTTTGCTTCTTATGAGGCAGTGTGGTTGAGGAGGATTTTAGGGGACATGGGTGCAGTGCAGAACAAGCCTACGCTGTTATCATGTGACAATCAGAGTTGCATGGCAATTGCCAAGAACCCTGTGTACCACGCTCGCACAAAACACATTGAGATTCAATATCACTTTGTACGCGAGCTCATCATGGATGGAGAGGTCGACTTGGTGTATTGTCCGACTACAGAGAATGCTGCGCACATCTTCACGAAGGCTCTTGGAAGAGACTTGCTAGAGAGGCATCTTCATCGACTTGGCATTGGGCCAAAAAAGTAGTTCACTTACGGGTGGACATTGAGGGGGGGTGTTAGATATCAATGCTCCACTCTCATGTAACTACATGGGAACCAGCTAACTCTACCTGTAAGCCCCCCATATGAGGAGAAGGCATTTGAGTAGCTAGGTTATCTGGTAGGTCCTGGTTTGGACACCAGATGGGGGCCATGTGTGGCCTGATGGCTGGACGACTTCAGATAGAGTTGGCACACTGCCAACTAGGCTACATGCAAGTGCGGGAAGGCATCCCATGACTGACCGCACTGAGGGTAGATGGAGCATTTTACGGGACAGCCCGCTCTCGGGTTGCGGGGCCCGTTTGGAGCCCCAGATTATCTTGGATGGCTCTGGGCCGAATGGATACCATAGGTTAGTTGCTCTATTCTGTGCCACGGTTCTAACGTGTGGTCAGTAGCCCGAGTCGGCCATTTTGGGCCCACTGGGTCGGTCTCTCAATTGGGTCTAACCGACTACGACTGGTGGCTATATAAGAGCAAGCCCGTGAAGCCCATATTTATCATTGGCTACAGCAACCCTAATTCCTTAGCATCGAGCCTCCGTCCTCTACTGTTTCCAGCATGCCATCGAAGCTTCTCACACAGGAGCGCATGGCTAGGAGGCAGCGCCATCTATTGTATCAGTTTTACAGTTATCAAATTTTTGATTCTCCATACTATCTGCTTTTCTCTCTTGCATACGAGATCCTATTATCTGTTGAGCACAGATGTTGTATTGTTTTCTTACAGCTGACACCCCACATGGCATGGAAAGCCTTTCTATTTTATGTACCCTTTCTTTTTGGAAACTTTTAAAAGCTAGCTATCTTTTGATCCAATGCACGTATTCAAAAAAGTTTATAAAAGACTATGGAAGAATATGGTAGAAGATAAAGAGAATTGGAAGCAACGAGAGGACTTGATGTATGGAATAAAGAGGAGCATGTGGCCAATAGAGGTAAATGGGAAGGTGAAGCTACCAAATCCACCATGGGTTTTTACTCAATGGAAGATACGTATGTTGAAAGTGTGATTGTGAGCATGAAAAAGCAATAGGGTATGTGCATTCTTTAAAGGATGCTTTTACTTCCACAATGACAGAAGAGTGAGTGGCACATGATGTCCCAAGATGTTAGAGGTAATTGTAATCTATTTGGTGTATTTCACATTTTCATGCCATAAGCACCTCTAAATAATATCCATTGCCCATATATTTCTAATATTACTTCGAGGTTGCTCAACAAAGAGGTACCAACAAGCTATGCTCTTTTGTGAGGTGTGCATCTCAAAACGTGATTCATGAGCCGATGGCTGTACAACTTTCTGAAGATACTGATAGTTTAAGCTCTTTAGATCATTATTGAGACCTAGATGTGTGGGATCTAGTCTTTGATGATGTGAAGGACATATAAGACTTTATCATATGATGAACATGATGGTGTCGTGTTTAATTAGAAAATCCAAAGATTTATGTAAGGATTCACATAACTGACTATGCAACACAAATTTGTTATACCATTCTCATCTTTCAAGAGTTCATGTATTCATGGCTTATATTATGGTTTAAATCTAGCTTCCCTTTATTTTAAAAAAATATTTAGAAAAGCTAGTAACATTAGAGTTAGGATTGATATGAAATACAAACTCACATTGACATTATGATATTTGCATTGCCATTAATAATGTAGAAGAACTTGTTCTGCTTATGAACACAAGTTTTATTAATAAAATAAACAAAAGGAAGCCAACTTTCATTAAGAAAAACAGGTTGGTCAAGCCCAAAAATGCCCTATACAAAATTTGGCCAATATATGCAACACCCCTAGGTCTATGCTAAAAGCAAATCCAAGACTCCATAAGGAAAAAACTAATCCCCTAGAAATTGGGTCACATCCATCAGACACTACGATATTAGACTATCTGATTTTTTGGCAAGACCCAGTAGTATCGACCTAAGCAATCCCAATATGCTATTCTCCTTGTGCACCCAAGTGCATGGGTGCATGTGACCACACAACTTTTGGTGGACCATAGTTTGGTGGGAGTCTGAGCCACTCTTATAAATTTGTCCATTTGAGAATGGAGATATATCATTTTGTTAGTGTTATCTCTCTCTTGGTTCACAGTCTATTTACTGTGGCTTGCACACACTCATGGTTGTGAAGTACACATAAGTAAAGAAGTTTTGGATTCCATAGTTAATCACTTCCACGTGCATTGCTGGGACGCTCTATCAATCTTCTGCTGGGGGATAACTTGCATCGGAATCATTTCTAACATCTACAACACATATTATGTATTGCAAATGAAACATATGAAAAACTATATTGAGAAATACATAGAAGCAATGGATAGTGTCTTAGGAGTCATTGTTGTCTTTGAAATATGTTTGATATTTGTAGTTGCCGTCCACTAGTTTGCCTGGTCGATCTTCTTGGTGAGAGGTCACATGCAAGATCATTGGGTGAAGGCAATGGTAGTCAGTTGTTAGTGCAAGAAAGGATGTTGGCATTGCAATAGCAGTAGAGCGATAGAAGTTAATGTTGTAACACATGATGAGGCACATGTTAGTATAATGGCATAGAAAGACGTTGAGAATGATCATTGGGTGAAGGCATCCGCAGTCAGTTGTTGGTGCAAGGAAGGATGTTGGCATTGCAATAGCAGTAGAGTGGCAGAAGTTAATGTTGCGACACATGGTCAGACACATGTTAGTATAATGGCATAGAAAACCGTCGAGAACGATGTAGAAAAATGTCTAGAATATAATACCTAGTTAGAGGCAAGAAATGCATTGTGTTTATGTCTTCATGGATTGACTTCTAGACGAGTATGATACTCGCAAAGAAAACCACATCCAACCAAGCTTGTTCATTTTCATAAGAATAATTCGAAGAAGACTAGGGATAAAGTAAAGAAAATCCTTGACAAGCACAAATAAAACTACAATGTGGCAAAAGTCACATCGAAAAAGTGGGGCAATCCTAGTTTGGATCAGAGAGCAAATAATGATTTATGGAATACTTTGTAAGTGTATCTTTTCTTCCTTTTTCATACATATCTTTCTCTACATTTTTTGCCTTCTAGATCTATCTCAGGTGTCTCACCATCTAATGTTTCATGTGTATAAGTGGCAAGCCAAGACTACATGCCTCAGAATATAGGTATGCATTACCGATGCTCTCTTCCAAAGATTGAGCTCTATAGGTGAAGAGTTCCATGGTATTTTAAGAAATTCTTGAACCTTAAACTCAAACTTTAATCTATGCAGACATGCATGGTATCAAGAGAGCGTCTAAATATGTACAATTTGTGTCTTTCATGTGTAGACTCGTGAGGTCAACCTTCCTTCCATGAGTAATGGTTGGCAAACATGGAGAGCAATGGCTAATGTGGGTGGCCAAGGTGATGATGAGGATGAGTCGTCAACCTTCACATCCATGAGCAATGGATGGTGCGGGTGGCCATGGTGATGATGAGGATGAGTCTTGGAAGGAGGACTTGATTTCCAAGTGGCTTGAGTTAGACGAGCTACCCAATGACTTCAGCAATGACTTAAAGGAAGGAGGAGATGACTCCAATGAGGACTCAGAGGAAGGGGAGATGATGATGGCCCCAATTGTGAGTAGCAAGGATGTCATGCTACTTGGTGGAGTGTTTTAAGTGTGTAGCTCCTGTGGTAGAATAGGCTGACTTGTCCTTGAATGTATAACAATGTGCCTTTGAGCAATCCTTGTACACACACACACACACACACACACTTGCTATTCCTTTTTCCTTTTAACCATACTAATTATTTTTCCTTTTGACCATACTAATTATTTTTATCCTTTAAAAACATGTTTAAACTACCTCTCTCTCTCTCTCTCTCTCTCTCCCTAGAATTGCTCCCTCACTCTCTCTCTACCATTCTCTCCCCTAACTTCTAAACTTTTTTATTCCTTAATTTTTCCCTAATTGTCTCTTAATTTATAGTATTATTCCCATTCTCTCCCAAACTCCCATTAGTCCCACAATCTCTTCGTAATTGATTCCTACTTCTCCCTATTTCTCTTAAATTTTCCTAATTACTCTAATTTCTCCCTATTTTTTCAAAAAAAAATCCTATACTTTTCTTTATTTTCCCTATTTATCCTCCTTCAGAATTGCTCCCTCACTTTCTCTCTACCATTCTCTCCCCTAACTTCTAAACTATTTTTTTCTTAAAATTTCCCTAATTCTCTCTTAATTTATAGTATTATTCCCATTCTCTCCCAAACTCCCATTAATCCCACAATCTCTTTGTAATTGATTCCTACTTCTCCCTATTTCTCTTAAATTTTCCTAATTACTCTAATTTCTCCCTATTTTTTCAAAATCCTAAACTTTTCTTTATTTTCCCTATTTTTCCTTTTATCCTCCTTCTCTAGAATTACTCCCTCACTCTCTCTCTACCATTCTCTCCCCTAACTTTTAAACTATTTTTTTTCTTAAATTTTCCCTAATTCTCTTAATTTATAGTATTATTCCCATTCTCTCCCAAACTCCCATTAGTCCCACAATCTCTTCGTAATTGATTCCTACTTCTCCCTATTTCTCTTAAATTTTTCTAATTACTCTAATTTATCCCTATTTTTTCAAAAAAAAATCCTAAAGTTTTCTTTATTTTCCCTATTTTTCCTTTTATCCTCCTTCTCTAATTCTCCCTAATTCCTCCTAAGTTCTAATTTCTCCTAATTACCTCCCATTTTTCACTATTTAACCTAATTTTTTTCTAATTTTTTCCTAAATTCATCCTAAATTTGTCCTAACCTCGTCCTTAAATTTTAAAATAAATTTTCCAAAAAATTTTCCCTAATTTTTTGTTCTCTACCCTTCTACTCTCTCTCTCTCTCTCTCTCTCTCTCTCTCTCTCTCTCTCTCTACACTATTTTATTCTCACACTTTCTTAATTTCGATTACTAATGTCCCTAATTTTCTTACATTCTTGCCTCCTATTTTTATTTTTTTTTAAATTTATTCCTAATTATTACCTTTTTTAGTGTCCTTTCTATTCGTTTTTTACATTTTTCATTCTTTTTTCTTTTTTATTCCTAATATTCTTTTGTTTTTTCCCTTATTCTTTTCTTCCTATTTCCTTATTCTTACTTTACTTATCTTTCCTAGTTTATCTTATTTTTCCCTTATTCTTCCCTTATTGTCCTTTAAAAAAAAATTTATTTATTATTTTTAGCTAAATTTTTCCTTAATTTTACCAATACCATTAATTTTTCTATATTCTTTTTTCTTACTTGAATTTCCCCCGAGTTTATTCCTATTCATTCCCTTTTAATTCCCCGCCCCTCCCGCCGCCCCCCCCCAACTCCCTAGTTCTTCAACTATTTTGCTTCCCTGACCCTTGACCTTCACACACTACAAATACCCCTCTTCTCCCAAGTTCAAACCGACCAAATCTTGACTAGCTTTAAATACTGCCCCCTCCTCATCTCTTTCCTACCTATTGCCTGTCTGTGCTTGCTCTTTCAAACATCAAGTGTGCTGTCTACTACGACATCCTATGAAGTTTCGGCAGCATGCTACTACTGGCCCTTCACCCGATTCAACCACTCATCCTAGTTTCTCTAAACCCTTGGCCCTTATCCTCCTTATCTCCTTCACATCTTTTTACATTTAATTACCCCCTTCCCCCCCATTATTTTTTCATTAATTCCCCTCCCCCTTATTTTTACATTAATTCCCATCTTTTTTCCCTTTTTCTTTCTATTGATTTGTATTATATTTCCCTCTAATTTTAAATTTGGCTTGGTTGTTTAAAACTAAACCTGCTAGCATCACTATTCCTCTTCCACACCTCTTCCATGCACCCCTCCCCTTCCACATTCTTGTCACTTACCCCTTCTACTAAGTTTTAATATTTTATTCTCTGTAACCTTCAAACTCATTCCTCTACCCAAACAATTTTGTTTTTACATTAAGGTTGATAAGCGTATGGCCAAGTGTTAATTTTTATTGTGACTCCGATAACAAGGGAGGGGTGTTTATGACAACTGTCTTCCCAACTAAAGTTTAAACTAGTTCTTATTGTTTTGCTTGTTGGATGGTGGCAGGTAGGCAGACTCCCCTCTTCAATAAAAGTAATGCTTTTGCCAGGACTTATCCAAGCTAAAATTCTATACAATTTCTACAAAGTCATTTCTACAAAATAGCCCACTGTTGGTTTCCTTCATAAACAGGGATTCACTAACTTGTACAAACTTTTTCCGTTAATGCAATAAGTCATATTCCATTGTCTAGCTTTGCTCTTTTGTCTTTTCACTATGCAAAGGGGTGTTATCAAGTCTTCCACACACACACACACACGTGCGCATACATGCATGCACACATGAACTCATGCGTGCACATAAATTTACGGTAAATTTAGGCTAGTTTAGCCCCCCAACTTCCCCCCCCCTTTTATTAGTCAGTGTTGATATAACCACAAAAATGTATTGCATTTACTAGTAATAGCATCAATATATCCATTGATATAAGAATCGACATACAAATATATCAATGTTTGTATTTACAGTTATATTGATGATTATTTCGATGCTTCCTTAATGATGCTTATATCCACGCTTATTTTGGCACTTTTAGTATTTTACACAAAAAGTTTTTATATTGTTTCCATCAAAATAACCGTCACTAATGTTGCAAATGTCTGCAGTGCATGGAATCAACCGCACCACAACCATCTTTCTTGACAAAAATTGGCTTAGTTAGGCATCCCTAACCATCCCTAACCAAACCTCACAAAGCATAACCTAGTTAGGCATCCCTAACCATCCCTAACCAAAAATTGGCTTAGTTAGGCATCCCTAACCAAACCTCACAAAGCATAACCTAGAGCATGTGCCATGTTTATTGCAAATTCAATGAATCACTTTGCAATAATTGCCCATTATGAGTCATGAAAGAAACACTACATAATCATAAAAAGCTAGCCAAAACATGAAAGAAAGTGGACTTTGTAACATTAGAAATGGCTCTCATTGTCCTTCAAAAGGAGAGATATAAGTTATGTAATACCTACATAATCTGGTACCATGTTTGCATGATGCACTAATCTATTAAGTCACTTGGATCAAAATGGATATACCATATGGCCTGCATAGAAGCTACATTGCAATAATGTATAGTATTGTATTGCCTTCTTAGTGAGAGTATCCTATTAAAGGAGAGGTGGAAGATCGACATTTTACATTAAGGTAATAAACACAAACAATATTACTAGACTGGTGTTGCAAAGCTAACAAATGATCTAATTGAGTTTAGTGTTCAAGAAAGGTTCATGGTATTTAGTTGCTTTAAAAAACCATGAAATTCAAGAAGATGACCCACATACACTTTGTAAACACCTCCAACAAGTACTCATTTCTAGACTTGATGAAGAAAAGTTTTGACAAACTCAAGAAAGTCGATAAGAGATGTTTATTTAAGTCTCCCCCAAGATGAATCATTTAAAAGTTATATAGTTCCATAAAATGTAACTTTGAATAGATTTATGATAATGCAATCTTGAGTCCTTAGCTTGTCAATTGCATCTAATATTGAGAGCTTCATCATACGACCACTCCTAGATGCTTCCATACTATAGAGGATTTTCCCTTGGTGATAGGGATAAAATATCACTACTTCAAATGCATATAAAAAGCTATATAGAGGTAAGTGAATCCTCTAGAGTTACCTACTCCCATCACCTTGTGGTACATCTCTTATAGCTCCTATGCTGAGGGAATTTTGATCGCTAGTCAATTGCAACAAAATATCAACCAATTCTAGTGCATTTATTGAGCTATAGCCTAGCTTAGGCTATTGTGCCTTTCTAGTGTGATATTTTCATAATCCTTTAGCCTTGGATCTCTAATTAGTGTTTTATAATTTGGGACTTATTGAACAAATTTCTTGCTTTTATATGTGAATCTAAGGACATACAAATGCTTTTTTCCTAATGTAAGCAAAAGAAGTAGGAACATGAGAATAACTCAAAGCTATCTTCATGACCCATAGGATAATTCTATACTCATTTTAAGGATCTATCAAGGTGGGGCCCTTAAGAAGACTCTAAAATCATGTACATTTAAGTTGTAGTGAGCTCGTTATTCTAAAGAAGCTTACTTAAGACAATTATAAAGTGTAAGCAAGAAAACAAAAAATGGCTTCTCATGTACTCTCACAACTAAGCAAAGATGAAGTGATAGATAAGGTTAAATTATTTGATAAAAAGATTTTGAAATTAAGCTTCTTGAAGGTTAGGGAGATGTCCGACAAGAACTCCTATACACAATAATCATATCTCTTTGTGGTGAAAACCTAATAGGAGTTGAGTTCTTTAATTTGGAGCCTTCACTAATATTAAGATTGATGTAAGGGAAAAACACAATGTTCAAAGGAAAAATAGAATAATACTAGTTATTTTCCTTGCTTATAAGTAGGAATTAATGTCTGGCACAAGTACCTTGGTCGATATGGTTGTAGACTAGTTTCAATCTAAATGTTTGGCACAAGTACCTGAGTCGATATGGTTGTAGACTAGTTTGAATCTATTTACACTCATGCATAGGCACAAGTACTCTAGTCGATATGGTTGTTGACTAGTTTGAATCTATTTACACTCAGTGTAGGCACTATCTAGTTTGAATCTATTTACAGTCATGCGTAGGCACTATTTGGTGGATTTGCTTCAAGTGGATGGGACAATGGTGGCTAGGTGTCATCCCTAAGTGTGGGAGGGATGTGAGGAGAACCAACTTCCATTACCCAATCCACTATATGCAAAGTTGTTGGGCCATCCACAAGGTCATTGTTTCAATCGTAAGAGTGATGGGGTCCCCATCCCCTAACCCAATCATATCTTTGAGTAAAGTATGTCAATCAATGATTATAAGATATTGGACACGAGGTATCATGTTGATGTCTCAGTGCTTGGATGGCCTCAGGATGGAGGCACTTGGCCACTTGTCAAAAGGTTCCCATTCATTATTGAATGTATGTGTGCTATTATTCTAATTTAGGCGTGTGATCATAAAGACAAAGGGTTAAGGAAAAACCTCTCATTTTGCTCCTTTGTGTTTCCTCCCCTCTCTCCCCCTCTCCATATTCCCTTGCATTTGAATCCTTTCCCACCTCCACCCTCGTGTTGCGGTTCCTTTACTTCACGTGCGGGGTGCGTCGATCGAGTCATTGAGTTGTGAGAATACGAAAGTGAAAAACAGTAGTATTTACGTACGTGTGAGATACATTAGATAGTCTTGGCAAAGTCCATATTTGATTTAGGTCATCCTTGGAAACACTAGACTATTGTGATGCAAAGTCAAGCACACTAATGGTTGTACCCATGTCAATGTCACTGCACTGTAAGCAAGATAACTTTATTTAGAAATGTATCAAGTCCTTGCAATAACTTATCTAAGACAATAAAAGAGAAATCATTTTCAATTATAAAAGGTGTTCACTAGAAGAAACATAGCCTAAAATATCATACCATAAATGATTCCATGACAACATTAGCTACACATTAGGAACATCATTTAAGCTACCGTAATGAACCATACGACTAACCTAACACAACTACCTTAAGCTAAGCATACCATTAACTTGACTCTAACCTAAGCTATGAACGGCCATTGGAAAAATGAAACGTCGATAGTGCAGTTGAGTATCCACACAGCAAGGAACTCGAGTAGAGGAGCAAGACCCAAGAAGGTGAGCTATATCTAGAGTTGGGATGCCTAAAATCGAGAACGTATGTACATAGAGCAAAATATTTGAAGGGGCTAGCACATATTGAGCATCAGTCTGATAAGTGTAACATTTCCAAACACAAGTTGAACATGCTCATCAATCATCGTGAATGTCTGGCAACTTCTTATCATGCTTTAGAGCATGAGTGTCACGGTTGGTAACGATAGCAAAACACACACGCACACACTTTTTTTGTGTGGGGATTCTTCATAAAATTCAATCTAATCTCTCCTATTCACTCCCTAAAACTCAATCTCTCTCTCTCTCTCTCTCTCTCTCTCTCTCTCTCCCATTCAGTCCATAAAATTCAATCATTAAACTCATCTATCTCCTATGCTCTACCTCCCCCTGCACCCCTCTTCTCCCGTCCCTGTGCCCCTCCTCACCCCCTCATTGCTCCCTCTCTCACTCTGAGTGCTCCCTCTCTCCCCTCTCCCTCCGCTCAGCCCCCCTCCCCTCTCTTCGCCTTGGCTCTCTCTCCTCCTTCCTGCTCTCTCATATATACACCCGCTGTGGGTTGTCTTACCTTATTTTTTGCCATTTTGCGATGGGGCCCCCCACTACAAATTGTAATGCCCATTAGGGGTGTGATGGCAATGAACCATGGGTTGGTTAGGTGAGAGCTATGGAGCAGGAATAAAAAATGGGGAAAAAAAGGAAAATGGAAATTGAGAAAGGGGGCTTGTCTGCTTCTTCTTTTTTGCTGCTTCTTCTTCTTCTTGTGCTCTCCATTTCAAGGTAAGCAAGCTTCCTTGGCTATGGCGATGGCCATCTTCCTTTCTATTCCCTCTTCCTGCCCTAATGTAGGTTCTCCTCCTCTATTCTTCTTCTTCATTTGCAGGTCTGCATTGCCTTCCTTCAAGAATTCGCCACACTATGAGCCACCCTGCTGCCGAAGACGAGGTTTCGGGCCGCCCCAAGCTCAGTTTGCAGCCCCGCGGTACCTCCGTCGACTTGCCTTCTCCTACCACCCCCAAGTCCTCTAGGGTACGCATTTCATCCGTCCGCTTGAATTTAGGTTTTTCTCCCTGCCACCCCTTGCCTCCGACATGCAATAGAATTCGGTTTATTGCTTTCCTTTTATGCGTGTAGTATTCCGGTAAGTTTTGAAGATCTGGGGACCTCTGGGCTCAATGGGGTCTCGCAAAAGGGTTTAATATCTTTCGAGAATACCGTTCTTTGTATTTGAGATTTGTTATCCCAACAATGCCGAAGGTGGGTCTCTTGAGAGCTTCGGCTATAACGTAGTACCAATCCTGCGCTGGCTAGGCACAAAGCATGGCTCGTGAATTTGTTGGTCCTGCTTCTTTGAGTGACGGACAATAAGAAGACAGTCACGTGTGAACGAACTAGCGATGTTACGCGAGGTGGCGAGAGAGGCCAAAATCGCCGTCTTCGCAGAGACACCGCTTTGTGTAGCTGCCTAAGATTTTGACCGTAGAGGCCGGGGCAATTTATGTATAAGAGCTGATAGTAATCGTAGGGGGAGGATTTTGCCTGGGTCGAGTCGACCTGAAGGAGAAACATCTTATATCATCCGAGACACTTTCAAGAATCGATGCCCTGATTAATCTTCTACATGCGGCAAAACTTCACCGAAAAATTAAAAGTCCAGAGACAAGTTATGTGAACTTTGCAGTACAGTATGGTTTGAACGACCACAGAATTTTCGCATGGGAATCAAAGTAATAACCTGTCTAGCCCTTTGCTGCAGCTTGGTCTGTATGCAAACACATTATCGAGCATCTCTAAGTTAGGGACTATCGTGAGATTGAAACTGCACTGTGTTGTGTTTTAAGAGGATGAGTTTGGGAATGTTCCTGGGTTCATCTAGGTATATGTCTAAGTTAGTCTCGACTCTTGCCATTCTTCATTATCATTGAATTCAGACATAGGCAGCATTCAGTTTTTTTGATAAATTCTAGTCGAGTTTATGCTTAGTCAGAGCATGGATGGGTCGCCTGTGTGCGTATGGGGGGGAGATTGTGGACTCCTCCATGATGATTTCACGCCATGGCTGCCCTGCGATCGTTCTCACACTGATGAAAATCCTCTAAGTTTGGAATGATTGAAGATGATGCTTCCAGTACCATGAAATTTTGCTTGATGCCTCTAGCTGCAGAGCACTTCGAAGAGAGAGTGATATCTTAGCGTTGTTGTAGAATGCAAGAAGAACTTGAGAACTGGTAAACATAAGTTTTGAAATGTTCACACCTTTGTCCCCTCTCATATGTTGATATGCAGTTCTGTATTTTTAATTTTCATATGTTTTGAATCTTGAGAAGTTTGTAAATGGAAATGATGGTGTTGTTGAATTTCTGCTTTAGGAACAAACGATATTGTATTTGGACAGAGTAGCCTCTGCCCCTTTGTCCTTCTTTACTTAATGAAAACAGTCTATGGTCTCTCTTGTTGGAGCCTCGGCACAATTTCTGCAAATTAACTGTCTTACGAGTGACTGTTGGAGTTCATATTTTGGGAATTTCTCACTAGAGAAATTTTACATATCTACTCATGACTCATTATATATTATTTGTCTTAACAAACTGCAATTCTATATGATTTTCTTATGAGCACATGGTACGACCTTTGCATACAAGGTACATGACGATCAATGCTAATGTTTCTCATGCACTCTAGAATTAAGGTGATAGGGATTTCAGGGCAAACGATCTACTGCTTGGCAGGTTCATTAACCCCTCATGTTGAATGTACTTGGCATGTTGATTGATATGCTATATTAGTCAGTAGATTGCAATTTCAGCGAGGGAGACATAAATATGCTGGGAGGGGCCATAAATGGCATGCTTCTCAGTCTTTTGCAAGTGGTACAGTACAATGCATAGAGCAATAACCTTTCATGAAAATGGCCACTGTTTACAGGCTCCATTTTTTTAAAAAGTTGTTTCCTGCACTGTTGGAAAACAACCCTGCCCTTGCCTGTAGCATACCATAGGCTCCTCTTTTTGTAATAGTTGTTTCCTAGCATACCATAGCTAAACATAATGCGTTGATAGAAGAATGTCCTTGCAATAACCAACTATGAATGCAAGACACCTAGTGGAGAAGATATGCTGTGGTACAGCACTCACATATCTCACTTTGAGAGTTTGGCAGATACAAGAAGATATAGAGAGCACTTCAAATCAGAGAGATAATATATGCAGATGTACAGCCAAAATAGGCCTCATCTATCGATATAGATATCTGTACAAAAGAATCTCCAACACCTGCAGCAAACACCTGCAGCAGGTGTTTGCTGTACAAAAGAATCTCCAACACCTGCAGCAAACACCTGCAGCAAACATCGGCTGATGCATGGCACCAACATGAGCTCTGTTTTCTGAACCCTCTGCAGTAGAACCCCTCCTTGATCACCATGTGCTTCTTGTAGGCTTCAGTTGCTTGCTCCAGGGTGAGCTTTGCATGCTGCTCCCTCCTGAACCAGCTCTGGTGGCCCACGTGGCTACCCTAGGAAGACTTTTGATTACTGCCCATGTGACAGTCTCTCTCTGCCCCTACACGTGCCCTGTGGCACAATCTACATCCAATATCATGTGTTGTGACAAGCCTTGTTACTCTCATTTGGCAGCTGACAGGTGGGGCATTGACCCTAGACTTCCAACATGCGGACTGCTTTTTGTTCCATAGATGCTCATGCTTGCCCATCGTGCTACACTAGAACTTATATTCTTCCAGTTCATGTGGAGAGAGACCCAGGCCTTCTTGAATATTGATCTTGAATCAATCAGATGGCACCCAAGGACATGCAGGTATTGGATCTCGGTGACTTGGGTGGCAGAGTGTTTTATGCTTGTACTCTTTTTGAGGCAAAAAAAGTAACATCCTGCAATATTCGGAACAGAGCCCACAGTGACTGACGAACTGCTCCCAATTATTAAATAAAAGCGTAAGCTATCTTGACTAGCACTTGAGAGGCAAGTAGCGTTATAGATGCAAGCGTTAGGGGAATTTTGGACTCAAAAAGGGCCTCATAAGGGGAGGATTAAGGGAAGATTAGGGAAAGGGTAATCTTCTTAATTTGAGGGGGAAAATTCAAATTTGAGGGTGGTGAAATGTGTTAAATAAAAGAGATTCTTACGATTTTTGGGTGTCAGGACTTATGTGGCATTGTTTGGACGGTCGAGATGGAAGAAAAGCTTTGATCCAAGGGAACAAATGCATCAAAGATGCGCGTGAATGGAGGCCCTTAGATCATTTTTCATCGAAGGGCTCGCAAGGAGCGCCTGACAAGTGGCCCTTAGATCAAATCATTGATCTAAGGGTGGAGAGGCGCAACTTTAAATGTGGTTGCGACGCGTGGCGCCATGGCAGTGGACTACCTAGAAAGGGCTCGCAGCCCTTGAATGGAACTCCGATCAACGGTCCACGCGCAGCGCTGAATTCCCACGATCCGATCTACATGCACGATTTGACGGCGCGCGATTCACACCATTCCTCAACCATTAGATCTTCTCTTGATCTAATGGTTCCTATGCCCTGCTCGCGTAGACTGCCACTTTCATTAAAATAGCTTACCATGGCCGTTAGATCATGTATCATCCAATGGATCTTATTGATCCAATTTCAAAACATGTAATTTACCATGTAAATTGGGTTGTTTTGGAGTCGGTGTCAATGGGACCATGTTTCTCCATGAATCAAGAGGAAGGAAAAATCCTCCATGTTTTTAATGCTCCTCATTGGCCTACACCTTAATCCACATTTTTAAGCCCCTAATACAAGAGGCCCTTTCTGAGTCGAAACCTCCCCTAATGCGAGTCCACCTCTGAGGGGCAAACAATGAATTTCTGGGACATTGAGTAGTTGGGCCAGTTGAGCAGAGATGCTACCTTAGCGTGCGTGAGCTGGGAATTGCTGGCTTCTTCATTGAATTCATCCCTAGTGTTAAGCATGAAATTCACATTCTATGAGGGTGTACCCATTTGGACCAAGTGTGGAATGATGAAGGTGAGCAAATAGTCATTAAGGTGATTGCCACCTTGGTTGATCTTCAAAAGAGCATAGGCTTGCCGTGCAGCAATTTTGCAGCATGGCTGAGCAGAGATTGTGACGACCAAGAGCAGCAGTTGGATCAAAGGAAATGTGGTCTAGGAGACCCACAACGTCAAGAAGGCGGAACAAAGGCATAGACTTGAGTGCACCCCACTAGATATCTCATTCCGGAGGAAGCCAAAGGGACTCTCGGAAGACTGAGAAAGTGAGCACCCAAAAGAGTTTGAGTACTCGGAGAGGTCAGTTCCAAACGAGAACCCAAGAAGTAGCCAAGAACCTATCCACGAAGTATAGAGTGAGAGTGAGCACCGGAGTATTGCATTGTGCCATGAGCAGCTCGCGAGCCTAAGCCTTGGATGTCGAAGCCGATTCGAAAGTGGCACCACAAGTTAGCAAAAGCAACATCGCCACTATGGATCAAGGTGAAGGTCCAAGATTTTAGGGGGTTGGAGGATGAGGATCTTTTCAGCCACCTCTAGAGCTTCTATTGGGTATGTGCTATCAATGCATGTAACACTGGGGGGGAATACATGAGCTTCTATTGGGCATGTAACATTGAGGGAGACTACACGAGCTAGTTCCCCTGCACACAGATTTTATTCTTGTTTTGATTTGTTTGTTTATTTTTGCTACGTTACCTTCTTCCTTTCTTGTTATCTTTCGCTTTTGTTTAGTTGACATATTTTAGTAAGCATTGGGTTTGCCCAATATAGCTTCTTATGCTTGGGCACTGGTGACAACATAAGCATTGCTTTGCTTGCTAAATATGTCTACCTTTTGCTTTTCAAAAAAAATTGTTAGCTCATGTTTCTTCTCTTTCGTTTTCTCTTTTATTTTCAGTAGAAAATATTGACTTTAGAACGACAAAAATCTGAATTTGTACGATTGGATATATTCTAGTTTTACAAAGGTATATGCATATATATATATATCAATGAAGGAGTTTTTTGAGGCACCTTTCCTTACTGGTTTTGCATTTTGGTAATTGAGTAGGTTGAATTTTTGTATATGTGTATGGCTTATGTGTCTCAAAAGTTTTTGTATCATTTGGGTCTGTCATGGTGTATGCGTTATCTGCATACAGTTGAAAAGTTATCTTTTGGTTGTGTATGAGATCTGATTTTTGTGTCCAGCCAAGTCCTTTTGGGGCCGCCCGCCCGAGGGAGCAAGTGATAGCAGAGAGAGAAGGCAAGAAAGAGACTGAAGTATTGAAAGAGCAAGCAAAAAAGGAATGGAAGCCTCAAGTAAGCCTTTCGAAACTTGTCCTTTATTGCAATTTGACTTTCTCTTTGCCAGATTGTTTATTGTTTCTCATGAATGCTTAGAAATATGTCATCATCAGAGCTGCCAACTGAGCATTCATATAGTCAGCATTTTTCTACATTGGAAAGGCCAAGCATGCTGCCATGGAATGTTAAATTTATTTTTTGGAGTTGATATATTCATATCATTGAGGGAGCTGCTATGCATGAACTAGATGAAAAGACCAAGTATGCTGCCGTGGAATGTTAAATTTGTTTTTTTTGGGTTGATATATTCATATCATTGTGGGAGCTGGTATGCATGAACTAGATGAAGCAGTGATTTTTGGCTTTTACTGCAGTTATGCATGGATACAATGAATAAAAGTTTGTTAGATTACCTTCCCTGACATATATAATCAATGGGAAAAAACACTTTAGGCTGTTTTGATTTTTGTTAGAACATTGTTAATTTTGGTACTTGTAGTAACATCCAATGGACAAAAAGGGAATCTTTTTGGTACTTGTAGTAACATCCAATGGACAAAAAGGGAATCTTTCAGGTTAAAAAACCATTTTCCTTTTTTAATCAAAGGTCCTGTCAAATCTCTCTCTCTCTCTCATTTGCTGCACATGTGGACTTGGATGTGGTAACTTGTTACATACATCCCCTTTTTCTCTCTCATCATCCCCACCCCATAGCGCAGACACAGTCCCGACGCACATCCATGTAATCAGGGCAGAATTTGGTTCCCCTGTCCTCCTCTTCTGTTTGTTCCTTCTTCTCGATTATTGCCTTTGTTTCTCAGCACTACTTAATGTGTAAGATGTGTATGTCAATCTTGCAAAGGTATGTGGATTCTGGAATATAGACTTGGTGCATGGATGGAATTTGCGTCTCTAAAATCCAGGAAGACTGTTCCAGCATGTCACATTTCAAGAGAGAGTCCAGGGCATATCTTAAAGTTCTCATTGTGCTAAGAGTTATGACACTTTAATAATCACTTGTCGGTGGTCTACAGATTGTTTTTACAGAAGCACAGCGTGAGGAGAAGAAAGCAGCTGAAGCAGAACTGGCTTTTGCAAAAAGTGAGCTAGAGAATGAGGAGGATCCTGCAAAAGCTACAACGTTGCGTGAAGAAGTAGCACTTAAAGAAAAGAAACTTGAAGAATTGCTAGCATCGTTTGAGGTTTGACCTTCTCTTAATCTTCTCCCTATGTTCTGTGGTGCTATATCTTCTGTCACTGCCAAGTCCATCTGTCTGATCATGGTTATTTTGCACTTTTATTGCTGTTTTCAAACTGAATCAGAAACTAGCTGTTCAGTCAGCTCAAGGTGGGGGCACACGGCGCCCATTTGAAAGGAGGCGAGATGAAAATCCCTTGCCTAGTCCCTCTATGCCATATGCCGGTGCCTATGGAAGTAGAGAAGTTGCATATGGCGGCAGAGAAGGCGCATATGGAAGCAGAGAAGGCACATATGGAAGTAGAGAAGGTGCTTTTGGCAACGATTTTGGGAACTTCAGGAGTCGCGGTGGACGAGACACTGGTGGTGATAGAGTTGTCTCCTATGGAGATACTTGGGGAGGAGCAAGAAAATCTGGAGGGATGTCTGAATGCTATACTTGTGGAGAGGTGAGCTTTTTCTGTATAATCGGGTTTTTTGATAATGAAAATTCCTTTTAAGACTCCTCTTTCATACATTCTTGTGTGTTTTAACGTGCACATCACAATGATGTTTGAGCCAGTTCTTCTCTTGTGCCTCTTTTCCTCCTGGTGAAGCAAGTAGGCTATCAGTATGAAACTTAAGTATTGGGATAAGTGCTGCTCAAGTACCAGTTATTTATACAGCTCTCCTGCTTCTGTCGTCCTGAGTATGCAGTCTCTAGCAAAGGGCAGGATTAGTTAGGATAAGTCTAGCAGTATTCTACTTACGTGCCAGTAGCACCAATCCTAAAGATTATCAATCAGATTTGGGTGGCAGAATGGCTGTTGGGTTGCTTCAATCTTTCGTCCTAAGCAGGAAAAGTTTCAGCTAGGAGGTTGGTATGGGAAGGAGCACATGGAACCTTGCATAATTATTCTATTAGACGAATATTGCCTCTCGCGGCTTAGTCCAAGTTGCGGCCTGCTGGTATTGCGATAATTCTTTCTATCTTAAATGGTGTGTTGCCCTATCAGCTAGATTTAGATGCTCGTTTGGGAGACAGTAAAATAAAATTGTTTAGACTTCACAAGCAGTTGTAGCTTGAATGAAGAGATTTTGGACTACTTTTTTATTAGCCCTGCTATGCATGATGGAGTTTATGGTTCTCAATCTTATGAGTGACTCTCGTGAGATTGAAACTGCACTATGTTGTGTTTTTAGAGGATGAGTTTGGGAATGTTCCTGGATTCATCTAGGTATATGCTTCTGCCGTATTAGCGGACATGCAAATTTCACCTTGTGAAGTTTTCGTCCAAGTTGCGGCCTGTTGGTATTGCGATAATTCTTTCTATCTTAAATGGTGCGTTGCCCTACCAGCTAGATTTAGATTTAGATGCTCGTTTGGGAGAGACTAAAATGAAACGGTTTAGACTTCACAAGCAGTTGTAGCTTGAATGAAGAGATTTGGACTACTTTTTGATTAGCCTTCTCCTTTAGTGCTAGCCTTCGTCATGGCTGAGTTTGCCCTTCACCTCCAGAGTGCCGACAGAAACTCAGTACGAAGACTTTGTATAAATGGATGCTTAAGTATGTGTGGGTGTGTGGATTTGTATGTGTGAGAGCATACTTTTATACTATGGTCTACACCCACTGTTGGGCGCTGATGACGTCAGTGGGGATGTCATAGTAGCTAGTCCCTGCTATGCATGATGGAGTTTATGGTTCCCAATCTTATGAGTGACTCTCGTGAGATTGAAAGTGCACTATGTTGTGTTTTTAGAGGATGAGTTTGGGAATGTTCCTGGATTCATCTAGGTATATACTTTTTGATTAGCCTTCTCCTTTAGTGCTAGCCTTCGTCATGGCTGAGTCTACCCTTCACCTCCGGAGTGCCGATAGAAACTCAGTACGAAGACTTTGTATAAATGGATGCTCAAGTATGTGTGGGTGTGTGGATTTGTATGTGTGAGAGCATATTTTTATACTATGGTCTACACCCACTGTTGGGCGCTGATGACGTTAGTGGGGATGCCATAGTAGCTAGTCCTTACTATGCATGATGGAGTTTATCGTTTTCAATCTTATGAGTGACTATTTTGAGATTGAAACTGCACTACTTTGTGTTTTTAGAGGATGAGTTTGGGAATGTTCCTGGATTCATCTAGGTATATATATATATATATATATGCATCTGTTACACACACACACACACACACATTTTTTTGGTAATATCTAGTGCATATATTTATATGATCATAAATTTACATGATGGGAGGTCTCCGAAATGGAGAGTATCCCAAAGATCAGAAACATAAAAAGAAAAGCTCTATGCAAGAGGCATCCATATCACCCTCATGGCAGGCATCATATAAGGATTGCCACAATGAGGCTTGGAAAGATTCATATGACTTGTGAATCTGCCGACCCAAGTATGCCAAATTATGCTCACTCCAGATTGTCCAAAGAGCCCAATATCGCACCTAAGAGAGAAATAGTGAGTATTGAGACAAAGACTTCATAAATCTGCCAAAGAGCTAGAAATGTTTTCCAAATCTGTGACTCGGGAAACGGATCCGAAGATAATCTGAAATTCTCCTGAGGAGGATCTTAGTACACGGGCAGTGCCAAAGCAAATGAATAATAGTCTTTGAAGGAGCCTTACATCTTAAACATGTGGATGGTGCAATGCGACGTTTAGCAAGTGTGACCCCCACTGACAATGTACCTGTCATACATCTCCAAAGAAAAAGTCTTTGTTTCAATGGCATTTTACACTTCCATAACATCCTGAGATTCTTCCGCCACCATGAGAGGGGCTTCCTTATGTGCCACAGAGAATTAGCATATTGCTGAATCCATGGAGCAGGCTGAAGAAGCCTATAGGCTTTGATGGAGGTTAAGGCAGGAAGAGGAACATGATGAGTGCATGTAGCAGAGGGTTGCAATTGCCAATCCGTAAGCCTGTCTGTGTCAGCCACAGGAGGAGCAGGTAGAAAAGGATGTAATAAATCAGCAATTTTCTTCCATATAGACCTATAATGCATTCCCAATGCATAGGAAGCAGTGGCCTGAGGAAAAGATAAGACATATCCCTGATCATCTACCACATCATGTATGTATCTAATTCCCAATTTCATGAGATTGTATGTCCGAACAGGTTCCTGTAGAGCGAGCGGAATGTCAAAGATGGCACTCCAATGAATACTTTCTTTCCTCATTGAGTTTGTTCCCGAGTAATTATCAGGAGCCCATTTGACCTTAGAAAGTACTTGTTTCCAGTTAAGTATCAGAGCAGTAGAGAAAGGACAGCCAGGTATCTTCCCTACAAATCTGCCAATGACAACCTCCCAATGATCAGTAGTCCAATGACCATAAGCACAAGTCCTCATGTTGACACACATGGATGCTAGCATACAAGTCCATGGCTGTTGTTGGCGGAAAAAAGTATGCAGCATAGTCGCCTTTCTTGCAAGCACATGATATCTTATATTGAGGACATTAAGTCCACCATGCATCCTAGGAGAGCACACCATTTCCATCTTCATCAATCTCAATGCTTTCATAGCAGTTTTTGTCCTCCATAACATCTCCATAGCTTGAGACATAAAGGCTGAAATATCCGTGGAGGACCAATGCAGCAAAGGCAAATAGAATTGGACATAGGACATTACAATGGACTGCACTATTTTGAGCCTGACATGAAGAGGCCAAGTAGAAATCTTCCAGCATTCCAGTTTATGTTGAAGTCTTTGGAAGATCCATTTTAGCTGCTGCTTCCTGGTGATATGCCATCCTATGGGATATCACAAATGCCTGACTACATCTTTGGAATGCACCACGTGACCTGGCCAAAGAATAGAATGTCAATCACATTGTTTTAGGGGAAGTAATTTAGATTTGTCAAAATTGACATGCAATCCCACTGCCAAACCATACAATGAAAGAGTGGTCATAAGCATGTGAACTTCTCGGGGAGAATTCTGCGGCATAAAGAAGGAATCATCAGCATATGCTTGTGCCAAAAAAGATGCAGCCCCAGGGATTTTAAGACCAGTCATCTGTCCTGTGTTTGTAATATGATCAAGATACATCAAAAGGGGATGGGTCGCAATGGCATAGAAGAGAGCACTAAGAGGGCAGCCCTGTCTAACTGATCGACCTAATGTCCATGACCGAGACAGATGACTCCCAAGAATGCACTGAGAAGTAGAGTCAGAATAAAGCCAGTAAACTGCATTTGCTATCTTGGGACTAAAGCCCAACTTTGTCATGATTTGAGAGATAAAATCCCATTGAATAGTATCAAATGCCTTAGCAATATCCACCTACAATATAAGGACATCTTAATGCGAATACTTAGCATATTCAATTGCAGTCAAGGCATTGGAAATATTGTCATGGATTTGTCTTCGCGGTACAAATCCATACTGATGAGGATGAAGTCCCGCATCCAGTATCCTGTGAAGCCTATGTACAATCATTTTGGTAATGAGTTTGTAAACTACAGGCATCAAAGTAATAGGCCTCCAATCTGTGTCACGATCTGTGACGTATTCCTTTCTCTTTCTAGACTTATGGATGGTTTGATGAATGGACACTTGTGGAAGGGTATGCCCTTTCGACGGGACACTTCCTAATGAGGCATAACCCTTCACAAGAGACATTCTAATGAAGAGACATTCATATTGTAATGTACCCTCTCATCAAGGGTCACAACCTTCACAAGGGGTACACACCTCTTCATGCACATACCCTTTGGAGTACACACCTTTTCATGTGTGACTCTTCACTCTCTATATAAGAGAGGCCCAATTGTATGGATGACATAACATCCACCCTACAGATATTCAAGCAATACAATTATTCTTTGTTCTCTGCTATCTCAGTCTCTTTTCTGTTCCTTAGCATATTTCTAAATATAGTAAATCTAGGATTTCTTACAGTGGTATCAGAGCAAAATTCGCTCCTGCTTGTAGGAAATGCCCCCCACCTTCTAGCGCTGATTTGATACATTTTTGCCGCTAGAAGGACATCCGTGCACATTGTGCATGGAAGCGATGGAGAGGATGAGCGTAAAATTTTTAAACGCCTACCCGGCCTAAAGTCATCCTGGCCTCTCCATCTCCCTCACATCACAAGTTGATGTGAATGGACACGACCAAAATTGTGTCTTTTCAGGTGCTTGGGCTGTCCCAAAACCAAGGGACGCACCTTTTCCACCATGGGACACACCTTTTGGTGACGAGTCTCGACTCCTCACTCATGGGACATACCCCATCGTGGACAAAAGGACATACCTATTCATGCAGGGTCACACCCCTTTTAACAATAGGGACATATCCCCTCATGAACAGGTGCACCTATTCCAAGGGTCACACCCCTTCGAATAGGCACACCTCCTAGGCCCCAAGTACCTACAAAAGGGTACCTAGAGGGGTAAAAAAGGGAAAAAAATAAACCCATCCCCTACCCCTGGGTTTACCCTAGCTACCTAGGGTTAACTAAACCCCCCATTTAATTTTTGGGGCAACTAACCCATTAGGCAGCCCAACGAATCGTCGCAGCCTTTCCCAAAAAAAAAAACTGCTACGTACGGAATTTTCGGCCAGCCCTGCGCAGCACCTGCGTCAGCCGTACGGCCAGCCACCAGCCTGCGCCACCCTCGCCATTTCTTCCTGCGCAATTCGACCGTACAGTCCGTACGGTACCTCCCGCCAGTCTGCCGTACAGGCCGTACGGTCAGCCAGCCTGCACCGTACAGCCTGCGCAGCTCTGCATCAGCCCTGCGCTATACTGCACGACCAGCTGCCCCCCCCCCCCCCCCCCTTGCGATATCATTGGCCTCGCCAGCCCCCCCCTCTTTCCTGCGCAGTCCTTGCCAGCCAAGCCTCGCTCCTGCCTTTTTCCTACGCAGTCCAGCCCGCAGCCCTTGTTTCGCCATTTATTGGGACCTGCCAAATCAGCACCAGTTGCAGCTCTTCGCGCGATGAAGACAGCCTGTTGACAGCCTGGACCAGACAAGTATCAAGCACTCCTCGCAAACCATTGCACCATGGATCTCCGGACACCGACTTGCAGCCTTCTTCTACGCAATAACTTGGCAGATTAAAGTATTGCCAGGTGGAGTCTTTCCAATCTGCTTTTTAAGGATTCTCTTTAACAAATTACAGCAAATGAAAGAATCCACATTAAAGCATGGAAACCCCTGGTAATTCACCCGGCCTTTCAAGGACACCTTAGGCATCTGCTACTACACAATATCGTGTTCAAATTGCACAGCCAGCCCATTTTGGAGCCTTTGCATCTTGGGTCTTCTGTGTCACGTGCCCTCCTAGTGACTTGGACCACATCCTCTACCTTCTGCGTGAGGCACCTCAGTTACATTATTTCCTCAGCACAGTACAGGTTGTGTTCCACGAGACACGAAGATATCCGGAACACGATATTTCTCAGGAGTTTGCTGTTCATTTTTGGAGAGAATTTTACCCTTCACCTTTGGCATCTCCAGGGTACTCTCCACCTCCTTCAGCTCCCAGATATCCTCCTCTACAGGTTTTATCTTCTCCAAGTCAGTATTTACACTCTGAAGGCACTCCCTCTCCTGGATATCCTCCTCTTCCGACAGCCGCTCCTTACCCTTTTTCAGATCCGTGGACTCTGCTACCTACCCCTGTCCTATCACGAGCAGTAACACCACTTTCAGCATCACCAGTGTTACCTCAGACAGGACCTTCCTTACCAGATTTCCACGGGTGGTTCCATCCTGCCTCGCCTGCCCCCTCCAACATGAGCAACCTCAGGGAGCAGCCCGAATCCTCTTCCAGGAATGGTACAAACTAGAGCGCAAGTTCGCGCTTTTCTCACAGGGAACTCCGACATGTCGCACCGCTCGCGTGAAGCCTCTCCAGAGATTAAAGAATCAAGTCCCAAAAAGACCCCTGAAGGCAATGTCCAAGGTGAATCACTCTTGCAACTTCAAATATCTCAGCTTCAGGACAGCATCTCCGACTTGGTTCAAAAAGTTCAACAACTTCAAGATTCTCGAAGTCCAGCACATACAGAGGATGATGTGACGCAACCAGACGACGATGCGGACTCTTTCCCACCAGAGGTAGAAAATACTGAACTACGTGCCCTCTACCGATTACTTCAAGCTTCCAAAACTAAAAGACTTGACGTCAAACTTCCGGAAGCCTACACTGGTCAACGCAATCGCCGAATTGTTGACCAATGGCTCGCTAAAATGCGCATGTATTTTGACACTGTTGACCTCACTGAAGGCAAAAAGATCGCCTTGGCAGCCTCCCTCTTGAAGGATACAGCATTTCTATGGTGGCAAAGACGCTTAAAGGACGGAAAAAGTGTGTCAACATGGGAACGTTTTGAACACGTGCTCCGTAAGCAGTTTGTACCTGCCAATGCGGACTTCCAAGCACGTTCAAAACTCCGACAGTTGGAGCAAACGGGTTCCCTGTCTTCCTATATCTCTCAGTTCACCACATTGGTGCTGGAGATTGATGGTTTAACTGAGGATGATCGCCTTCATGCTTTCATCTCAGGCCTAAATCCCTCGTTACGCATTGATGTTCTTAAAGCAAACATCACCACCACAGATGGCGCTATTGCTTACGCAGAGCGCATTACAGATGTCCTAAACACAGGGAAGCAGAGTGCTAATCACACACAGAACTCTCCTATGGCCAAAGGTGCTCGCCCTCAAGATAACACCAGGTTTCGAAAAAACTTCGGTAATCAAGGTCAGCGACAGTCTCAAGATCCCCAAAAGCCTCAGAAATCAATTGCTGGATTCCAACAGAAGCACCCCTCCAAGGATCGCGCTTCTTCTTCTTCACAAAGTCATTACCGACATCCCCAACATAAAGGTGCGGCTACTGACAAGAAGAACAACTCCAGCTCAAAAGGACTTTGTACCATCTGTACAGGCGACCATAGATGGTTCGATTGTCCCAAGCGACAAAGCAAAATTCCAATATGGAACCTAGCACTTCCCAAAAAGGAGATGCTACCTCAGCACAAGACAAGAAAGGCAAAGCTGTTCGAATGGCGAATACCATCCACCTGAGCCTTGCCAGCAACCCCGAACCTTCCCTGGCCACTCAAGTACTTTGCGTTCAAGGATCGATTCGTGGAACAACGGTCACCATCCTCATCGACAGTGGCTGTTCTCATAATTTCCTAGCCAGTTCTGTGGTCGATAAACTTCGGTTGACCACCAGTCCTAGCCTCATGGACTATCAGATTGAACTCGCAAATGGAACAACTTTCTTGTGCAACACCAGGATCAAAAACTTGTCTTTTCGCATCCAACATTATACGGACAAGTTCAACTTCGACATCATGCCTCTTTCTCGGTACGATGTCATACTCGGACAACAGTGGCTCTACGACTATGATCCATCAATCAGTTTTCGCAGCCATACTATCCAGTTTGTCCACCAGGGAAAACTTATTGAGCTAATTGGTTCTAGGGACTCTCCTTCAACCCCAGTTGCCTCTGCCCTACAAGTCAAGAAGTGGGTTCGTAAACGCCAAGCAAAGACTTCACTTTTGTTGGTTACGGCAGTAGAGGAGACACCAACAAAGGATCCTCCTGAGTACCTCAACCAACCTTTTTTCCAGCCTTACCTGGATATTTTTCCACAGGAATTGCCAAAGCAGTTACCACCTCGACGACGAGTGGATCACCCAATCGAACTTATTCCCGGCAGTAATCCACCGTCGAAACCTCCTTATCGGGTTTCTTACACTCAAAATGAAGAAATCCAAAGACAGGTCACCGAACTACTCGACAAAGGTCACATTCGGCCCAGTCGCAGCCCTTTCGGATCTCCTGTACTACTTGTGGAAAAAAAGAATAAGTCAATGCGCCTCTGCATCGACTACCGAGCCCTCAACAAGCTCACTATCAGAAACAAGTATCCATTGCCTCGCATTGATGATCTCTTCGATCAACTTCTACATGCAACACACTTCTCCAAGATTGATCTTCGTTCAGGTTATCATCAAATTCGCATACGAGAAGGCGATGAGTACAAGACAGCTTTTCGAACAAAGTATGGACACTATGAATGTTTGGTCATGCCTTTTGGGTTAAACAATGCCCCGGCCACATTCATGACATTAATGAACGACATCTTCAGGCCTTTCCTCGATAAGTTCGTCATCGTTTACCTCGATGACATTCTCGTTTTCAGCAGATCCCTACATGAGCACAAACAACATCTTCACCAAGTTTTTGAAGTTCTCCGCGCAAATTCTCTATACATCAACATTGAGAAGAGTGAGTTCAAATTTGTATGATTGGACTTATTCTAGTCTTACAAAGGTATATTGAGAAGAGTGAGTTCTTCAAGACCCAACTCGAATATTTGGGACATGTTATTTCAGCTCAAGGCATCTCTGTGGATCCCAAGAAGGTCGAGGTAATCCGAAACTGGCCTACTCCTAAGAATGTTCATGATGTCCGCTCTTTTCTCGGATTGGCAAACTTTTACCATACAAAGGTCTATCAGTTTTTCGAAAGCGCAGCTCCTATGTCCGAATTATTGAAAAGCACATCAATTTTTCAGTGGCTTCCGGAAACAGAGTATAGTTTCCAACAACTCAAGCAAGCACTCACTACCACACCAATTATGGCTATTGCTGACCCCAACCTTCCATTTGAGGTCATGACCGACGCTTCCGACATCGCTACAGGAGCAGTCTTGATGCAAGAAGGCAGAGTTATTGCTTTTGACAGCCATAAACATTCTGATATCCAAACCCGATATCCGGTCTATGATAAGGAGTTTCTTGTTGTTGTACATGCTTATCGCTCTTGGAAACATTATCTCATGGGAGCCGACTCCACAACAATTTTTCAGTGGCTTCCCAAAACAGAGTATAGTTTCCAACAACTCAAGCAAGCACTCACTACCACACCAGTTATGGCTATTGCTGACCCCAACCTTCCATTTGAGGTCATGACCGACGCTTCCGACATCGCTACAGGAGCAGTCTTGATGCAAGAAGGCAGAGTTATTGCTTTTGACAGCCATAAACATTCTGATATCCAAACCCGATATCCGGTCTATGATAAGGAGTTTCTTGCTGTTGTACATGCTTATTGCTCTTGGAAACATTATCTCATGGGAGCCGACTCTGTGGTCAAAACAGACCATCACTCTTTAAAGTACATCTTTACTCAGCCAGTCATGAACGCTTGACAAGCACGCCGGGTTGAGTTTCTGGCCAACTTTCACATGACCATTGAGTATATACCAGGACTACGCAATGTAGTTGCAGATGCTCTCAGCAGGTTACCTCTCGCATCAGCCATGGTAATCTCTACATTATCTGTGGATGTTCCGAATTCATTCAAAGGAAAGTATTTCAATGATAAAGACTTCGGCACAGCAGTACAGGTTCTTTTAAAAGATCAACCTTCGACTTCCGAACAAAAGATTTTCTCATCCTATTCTTATACGGACGACCTTTTGTATTATCAAGATCGCGTCTGTGTACCACATGACAAGGATGTTCGACGTCTTTTGTTAAAAGAGCATCATGTAGTTCCTTATGCTGCCCATCCAGGCATCAACAAGACTTATCGGTTACTCAGTGCAACATACTACTGGCCTCAGATGAAAAGCGATGTCATGAAAATGGTTACATCTTGCTTATCTTGTCAACAAATGAAAGCAAGCCGACGACTTCCAACAGGACTTCTTCAGCCTCTTCCAGTTCCAACTGAAAGGTGGGAAAGTATTTCCATGGATTTTATTACAACACTACCACGATCTTCCCGAGGTAACACTCAGATTATGGTAATTGTTGATCGCTTGTCCAAAATGGCACACTTTGTTGCTTGCAAAAGCAGTGCACAGGCTTCGGACATAGCCAAACTTTTCATACAACACATCTTCCGACACCATGGATTGCCCAAGAATATCATATCCGACAGAGATCCTAAGTTTACCAGTCACTTTTGGATTTCACTGTTCGAATCTTTGGGTACAACTCTACTGTTCAGTTCAGCTTACCACCCAGAGTCAGATGGCCAGACTGAAAGAGTCAACCAAGTTCTGGAAGAAATGCTTCGACATTATGTTCAGTCACGCCTTGCAGCCTGGGAAGAGTATCTACCACTCCTTGAGTTTGCTTATAATAACTCTTTCCATAGCGCCATCAGCATGACTCCATTCCAAGCAGCTTATGGACACACTCCTATTGTACCCACAAATTTTGTACTTCAACATCGAGTGGCCCTAGCTGATCAACTGGTTCAAGAAATGCAAGACATTCTACTGCAAGTCAGGGATCATATGCGAAAAGCGCAAGAGCGGTATCAACGGTCTGCCAACAAACATAGACGTCACCTGAAATTTAACACTGGTGACATGGTGCTTTTATTTGTAGCCCCACATCGCTATAAGACGGTTAAGTCTGTGTTTCCTAAGTTGCGACCCAAATACTATGGGCCTTTCCGGATCGTCAAGAAAAATTCACCTTTAAGTTACAAATTGGAGTTACCACCATCATGGGGTAAAATCCATCCAACATTTCATATTTCTTGGCTAAAGACGTACATTCCAGGCGATGAAGCAGTTCCTCCTGTAGGTGATTATGTCCTAGAAATCGAAGACGATTATGTTCTCCTTATTCCTGAGCGTATTCTGGACCATCGACAGCGAGAGACTCGACATCGACTTATCACGGAATTCCTTGTTCTTTGGCGAGATCTGGACGACTCCGACGCTACTTGGCAGTCTGATGAAGACTTACAGCAGTACCCTGATCTTTTACAGCAGTATTTTCAGAATTTACAGTGATATTTTCTACATCAATTCATTATCTCCACCAGGGTCTTCTTTTGAGTGGGAGGGTCTGTGACGTATTCCTTTCTCTTTCTAGACTTATGGATGGTTTGATGAATGGACACTTGTGGAAGGGTATGCCCTTTCGACGGGACACTTGCCCTTTCGACGGGACACTTCCTAATGAGGCATAACCCTTCACAAGAGACATTCTAATGAAGAGACATTCCTATTGTAATGTACCCTCTCATCAAGGGTCACACCCTTCACAAGGGGTATACACCTCTTCATGCACATACCCTTTGGAGTACACACCTTTTCATGTGTGACTCTTCACACTCTATATAAGAGAGGCCCAATTGTATGGATGACATAACATCCACCCTACATATATTCAAGCAATACAATTATTCCTTGTTCTCTGCTATCTCAGTCTCTTTTCTGTTCCTTAGCATATTTCTAAATATAGTAAATCTAGGATTTCTTACAATCTGACATATGGTCACACAGATGTTTTTTGGGCACAAGTTTGACTATGCCATGCTTCCAAGAGTGCGGCAATTGATTTTCTTGCCAAGCAACATTGATCATTTGCAAGAGGACATCTTTCAAATCATCCCAGAAAGAAATATAAAATTCTACTGTAAGGCCATCCCAGCCAGTGGACTTGTATTTGCTGAGGTGGAACAATGCATTATCAAGTTCTGTTTTAGTAAAAGGTCTCTCCAAGGTAAGAGCATCATCCATTTCCACTATTTCAGAAACATATTGGAGAAATTCAGTCCTCGCATCAGTCATTTGATTTGATGGGGAACCAGGAGCGGAGAACAATTTCTGGAAATAATTTTGGCATTCATCTTGGATCTCAGAGAAAGAGTGCGTCCAAGAGCCATCTAGCTTCCTTACCCTTAGACAGGAGTTTTCTTTCGAGTAGCATGTAGGCCCTGGAAAAAGGCTTTTGATGAGCAGCCCTTATCTATGAGGGGCTTCATTCTTGCTCTAATCTGCCACTTGTGCAATTTCCTCCGATCATTAACAATCAATTTAATTTGAGCATGTGAAAGGGAATCATTTTCTGAATCAGAGAGAGGCCTTAACTAAGAAAATTCAGTCAATTTTTGTGCAGTCCTTTTTGCCCATTTAACCTCATTCCTCCATTTAGTCATATGCCAGTTGACATACTCCCTAATGATATTTTGCATACGAGAGACAAAACTGTCCCAAGCATAATCCATGTCCTCCTGGGAATGCAAAGGCAGGGGATGAATTGCAAGTCTGATCATTTGCTGGAAATAGTGATGCCGGAAATAAGCTTGATTAACATGCAATAATCTACTGGAAAGGGGTGGCAAATCATCCAGAGGCATACCAAGGTGCAAATTCATCCACAATGGGGCATGATCTGACAAGCCCAATGAGAAATCTATAAGGAGATGAGGGCTAAAATTTGCAAATTGTTGTGGGTAAAACAAATGCCATCTGTCAAGCCTTGCCCAGTATGTAGTAAGTGCATTATGATGAAAAGTATATCCAATGATAGCATATGAGATCTTGAAGTGGTGTTATCTCTTGGCATAGGGAAATTATTAAAATCTCCACAGATTAATGCATTGGATATCCATGGATATCTGCATAAAGAATCCCATAATGAAGCCCTCATGGTAGAGGTCTGGGAGGCATAGACTGATGCAAACTCAAGAATATCACCATTGACATTACATTGTATGACCATCCATTTGCCACTGCTGTCATTGAAGGCTAACTGAGGCTCCAGCTCATGTCTAACCAGTATGCATACACCTGAGTAGGTAGTGGTACCAGCATAATATATATCATAACCGCCAAAATAATCATGATGACCAACCTTTAGTGTTGATTATGCTCTTGCAAACAAACAATATCTGGCTGCACACACACACACACACACACATACACACACACACACACACACATACACATATAATAGATGCGTATAATTGCTAAAGATGTGCTCCCCCTTCCCTTTTTGTATATGAAGAGTTTTTTGTGAGAATTTCAAAGTTTGGGATGAAACCTTTGGTGGACAAGGCAAAGGTCGAAATTCCTACCTCTAAGGAAGACACACTGTACGCATGAAGAAGCTTATTGAAGATAACAGTTATCTTGTAAAAGAGGTATTAATCTCTCTCCAGCAAGCAAGTGGTGCATGAGGCAAAATGGATGTGTTTTTATGTGGGAACCAATAGAAAGTTGACAAGAATTGGCTCTTAGAATTTAATCAGGTTTACTTCATTACAATTGATGATGTCGAGGAATGCATAGAGTTTGCAAGTGCTTTTAGGTTTGGGAAAGTATTAGTAAGAATGCAAAAAGTAATTGCTGCATTTGTATATCCTTTGTGGTTCTTTTAGTCTAATCCTAGTTAAGCAGCATATTGACGAGCTACCTAACGTTTAAGATATGGAAACATCACAAGGGTTACATCAGGAATAATCTGAAATCAAGGAAGCTCACAATATGCGCATCTTGAATCTTTGAGGACAAGTCCAAAGCATTAAAGAGAAGGTGGACAAGCTGACAACATGGCTGCAAACTACTACAGTTGAGAGTTTTATCAGATTGCATGAACTTAGACAATAAGTCGTGTCTATGGTCACAACCTTCATCTCTACCAATTTCTGGTCCTCAGGGAGCTACCTTAAACCATGTGAAAGAGCCAATGTTTTGGAAGATTTACAACCTCTTGTAGTCGATGGTGGGTAGAAGGACAAGCATAACTGTTTTGAACACCTTTCTACATAAGTAGATTGTAAGAAGATCTTCTCATTTGAGAACGCTCCTTCCGAATTCAATCTTTTGAAGCCAAATCGTTTAAAGTCCACATGGCAGCTTATGCATGGGTGTTGATGAGAAGACAAGCATAGTTTTGCCTTCTAAGTTCTTTTTATTTTTCTTTTTAATCCTTGTTTCATAAACTCTTTCTGACATTATGTGTACCACTGTTAATAGAAAGCAATGAAATCATAGGATTCCAATGGCATTAAAACCTAGAAAAGAGCTAGGTGTTGCTTTGGTTACCAAATACTTTCTTTCAAATTTTTAGGTTTACTTTTTCCTCGTTCTATGTTGGTGGAAGGTCCAACGACGCTTTGGATCTCATATTGAGACGGTCCTTGTGCTTTTGGTATAAGGACAGTCAAAGAATCAAGCCTTGTTACGAAGACATTCAATCTGTGGAAAGTGTAAATCTGCATTCTTAGGCTAATCCGCTACGCTTGGGGGTGATTTCTTACATACTTTCTCGATGCTTAGCCTCTTTATTAAGTCTATAGAAAGTTCCAATGGCTTTTTCTTACCTCTTGTTGTAGGTTGGAAAGATTCCTTGAGGTGATGCCATAAGGATGCCAAATTTCTCTCAAGCAATACTATTTAGGGGCATTGTGTGCTCGTCTATGGCTACCATATGCTTGTGTCACGAGGACGTGAAGTTATGGGACTTTTGATTTGCGACTCCTGTAATTTGCGCGTGACTGCCTTGAGCCTCTGGGGCTCGAGAGTCTGGCCATGGGGCGGGACTTGGGGAATTAAAATTCCTAGTGGACCCTTGGAAATAGTGAATGTGCGCCTAGTTACTAGGCAATTAATTCCTGGGGCCAAAGTGTGCAACACGGGGCCCAAAAGAGTGGTGCAATTAAAAAACACTGCTTTTTGGAGCCTAGGGCTTTAAAAGGGGAGGGGGAGCCCTTCTTTTAGAGGTAGTTGGCCAAATCAGTTCCAGAGGAGCTAGATCACTAGTTTGGAGCTGCCAAAGCTTGCCAGGTGCTGCTAGAGTCAAATCGCTTTTTACTAGGAGGTTCTAGAGTCTGCCAGGAAAATTCGTTTTTACCCAGGGGCCAGTTTCAGGTGATCCAGGACTTGCCAGGGAAATTCGTTTGTAACCAGGGGCCAGTTCTAGGTGATCCAGAGCTTGCTAGGGAAATTCGTTTTTACCCAAGGGCCAATTTCAAGTGATCTAGGGCTTGCCAGGGAAATTCGTTTTTACCTAGGCGCCAGTTCTAGGTGATCCGGGGCCTGCCAGAGCAAATCGCAATTGATCTAGGAGCTTGTTGCAAGTGGCGATTTTTGCCAGGGTGTCTATTCTAGTTTGCAATTTTCTTTTGGGCTCTTCCAAGCTGTTCCAGGTGCCTGCGATTGGTTCTAGGGCTGTTTCAGGAGTTCTGGACTTGACTGGGCTGCTCCGGGGGAACTGCGACTTGCTTTTTCAGGCTTTCAGGCTCTATAGGAGATTTCGACCTGATTTCTAGAGCTGTCTGGGTGTTGTGGCTGGTTTTGATAACTTTCCAGGCGTGGGTGTTCGCTTCTAAGCTGCTCTTGCGGCTGTGCCAAGGTAGAATCAGCTGATCTCCACAAGATCTAGGGTTTTTCAGCCCAGGTGACCTTTCTTCTGTGGATTCCGGGTAGAAGAAGGCTTGTCTTTGCATGTTTTTGCTGTTCCCTGATTGGTTGCTGGCTAGTTATTGCGTTTGGGTTTCTTTCCTCGCGAAGTAGGGTTGATTTATGTTGTTGGGTAGTGGCCAAGGAGGCTATAGATTGAAGCAACTCGTTGGGAAGTGTTTGGTTGTTTGATTGCACCAGAGTTCAGCTGTTGAGGAATTTGTCTTGCAGTTGTTCAGCCGTGTTTGGCTGGTTGGCCACTTGGATGTGCGCCAATCGGTGTCTTGTTTCTGAGTAGGAGCGCTCTAGCTCGCGTGTGATTTGTTCTGTGGTGCATATTTACTATCTTTTTACTGTGCATGCTGTATTTAAGTGGATCCTATCACCCTTTATGTTGTTGAGGCGGGTTTCAGTGGTTCCATTGTTGGGATCCACCTAACTTCTTCAAGAGGGGAGCCTGTGGTTTGCTTGGTGGAAGTCCAGTAGACTAGGTGAAGAAGACATCATACTATTAAGTAAATATGTCACAGAGGGAGAGATATGTGAGCCTTTGTGAAGAGGAAGAGCAGATGTCTCAGTCTCTTGGAGGTGACCAGGGTGCAATGAGTGCTTTCACATAGTTCACACAGGATCCTCGCTTCCAGAAGATGATGAACTCAGATGCGCAGCTGAAGAAAAGGAGGCTTGATGATGGGGATAGGGATGTTGAAGCTAACAAGCGACCACATGTCACTTTTCAGGATCAGCCCTCTCAAATCTCCTATGAACAGCAGTCGTCTAACACAATTCCGGGACCGAATCAAGGTAATAATTTTCAGTCCATGGGTTTCGGGCAGCAAGGAGTTTTGGCAAACCCGGTTCAGCTAGGTTATTTTGGTGGTGGTTCAGTGTTTCAGGCTATGGTCAGCCCACAAGCCCAATTTTCGGGTATGCTTAGTAAGTCAAACAGTTGGGTTTCAGCCTTGTTTACAGCCCACGGGAAAGAACATGATGTATGCCAATGTTGGAGCAGCCCCAGGGATGCAAACAGGTATGCCTAATGCAGCAACAGGTAACCTTGCTTTGGGAAATATGCAAAATTTGGGTGCTGGTCTGAATATTACACCTTTTCCTAATGCTGGTAGTGTGGGGGATAGAGTGAGTGCTGCTGGCCCTTTTGCCCAAGCACCTGTTTATGACAATTTGGCACCTGAAGGGAAGTTGAAGGACTTTAAAGAGGCAGTTGCAGCCGTGAAATTTGAGACATTCAGTGGGGTGCAGGTCAAACTCAAGGCCTTGACCTTGCAGCAGTTCGATGCAGCCTACACAGGAGGGAATTTCACAAGAGTCATCCAAAGTACGCTAGGCTGTAAGTTTTCTAAAGGGGAATGCACTTCAGTGGTGGACCACTATGCTTATGCAAAACACTACACCAAACACATGCGTAGGTTTTAAGCAGGTGTTTTCAGTTGCGTGGCTTAGAACGACCTTTGAAGTAGATATCATGATTGCTTGGCTTGAGTTGAATTCCATTAATTGCCGCAATTTAGAGGAGTATAACAGCAAGTTTTGGGCGACTTTGTTTGCCTGTTAGCTCCTACTGGATTGTTTCTTTCACTGAGCAGGTTGAGAAATATTGTTGTGGGCTGCCTAAGGAGTTGAGAGACTACTGCACGAAGACTCAAGTCTCCAATATGTCTCAGTTTATCGAGAATGCTAGCACGGCATATGCTTTGATGCAGGGGAGGACTTCTGGGTTCAAAGGTGGACAGAAGCAGGAATCTAAGAATGGATCTTGTGGGGATAAGGATGAATGTAATCGTTTGTCTCCAGAGGAACGACGTGCTTTATATGAAGCTGGCAAATGTTTTATTTGCAAAGAGGAGGAACATCAGTCTAGAGATTGTCCCAATCGTAAGAGGAAGGAGCCGCCTAATCACACGGATGAGCCACGGAATGTTCCAAAGGACAAGAGTTCGTGATTCGACAGCGGGTTGTTTATGGTGGTTTTGTATAGCACGGTATATAGGTACTTGTTAAAGGAATTTTGTATGGTCTATAGAGTTTGCCACTCTTTTTGGCATCCGATTTTGGATGATGTATACGGTTTGTAGGATGGTGTTTTTCTTGCTACTTTTGTCATGAGGTTTCGACAAAATGAGATTGCTATTTTTATCATGAGGTTTCGACAAAAATAAGAATGCTATTTTTGCCATGAGGTTTCAGTAAAATATGCATGTTATTCTTGTCATGAGGATTCGACAAGATGGGAATGCTCTTTTTTGTCATGTGGTTTCGATGGTTTGCAATGCTATACATATTTGTTATCTGCAGCTCTACAAATTGTATATGCATTGTTGGTGATTTGTTGGCGGCATGGTTGGCTGTCCACTCAGATTTGGATTTGATATCTCAGGTACTTCGGATGTTCATGATGTACCACTAGTGTGGGTCTGAAGAGATGGCCATAGGTGGGTAAAGCATGCATGAACTATCCCTGGGAAGTATAGTCTGAGTATTTGTGTGCATGCATTAAGTGTTTACATATGCTCATGATGTACCACTGGCAGTGGGTCCTTAGGGATGGCCATATGTGAGGTGGATTGGACATCGTGGGGAGCATATTGTTTGTGAGTGCTTGTAAGCATGTATGTGGAATGTTTGCTTGTCTTTTGCCTAACAAACATTGTAGTGTTTCCACATGGTTTTCTTTTGCAAGCAATCGAGGACGTTTGCTTTCTTTCAAGAGGGGGGTCTCTCACAAGGACGTGAAATTATGGGACTTTTGATTTGCGACTCTCATAATTTGTGCGTGATTGCCTTGAGAGTCTCTGGGGCACGAGGGTTCGGCCATGGGGCGGGACTTGGGGAATTAAAATTCCTAGTGGGTCCTTAGAAATAGTGAATGTGTGCCCAGTTACTAGGCAATTAATTCCTAGGGCCAAAGTGTGCAACAGGGGGCCCAAAAGAGTGGTGCAATTAAAAAACATTGCTTTTTGGAGCCTAGGGCTTTAAAAGGGGAGGGGGAGCCCTTCTTTTAGAGACAATTGGCCAAATCAATTCCAGAGGAGCGAGATCATCAGTTTGGAGCTGCTAGAGCCTACGAGGTGCTACTAGAGTCAAATCGCTTTTTACCAAGAGGTTCTAGAGTTTGCCAGGGAAATTCGTTTTTACCTAGGGGCTAGTTTCAGGTGATCCAGGACCTGCGAAGGAAATTCGTTTTTAACCAGGGGCCAACTCTAGGTGATCCAAAGCTTGCGAGGAAAATTTATTTTTACCCAGGGGCCAATTTCAAGTGATCCCGGGCTTGCCAGGGAAATTCTTTTTTACCCAGGGGCTAGTTCCCAGTGATCCATGGCTTGCAAGAGCAAATCGCAATTGATCCAGGAGCCTGTTGCAAGTGGCAATTTTGGCTAGGTTGCCTATTCTAGTTTGCGATTTGCTTTTGGGCTCTTCCAGGCTGTTCGAGGTGCCTGCGATTGGTTCTAGGGCTGATCCAAGAGTTCTGGACTTGACCGGGCTGCTTCGGGTGAACTGTGACTTGCTTTTTCAGGCTTTCAGGCTGTGTAGGAGATTTCGACCTGATTTCTGGAGCTTTCTAGGTGTTGTGGCTGGTTTTGGTAACTTTCCAGGCGTGGGTGTTCGCTTCTAAGTTGCTCTTGGGGCTATGCCAGGGCAGAATCAGCTGATCTCCGCAAGATCTTAGGTTTTCCAGCCCAGGTGACCTTTCTTCTGTGGATTCCGGGTAGAAGAAGGCTTGTCTTTGCATGTTTTTGCTGTTCCGTGATTGGTTGCTGGCTAGTTATTGCGTTTGGGTTTCTTTCCTCGTGAAAAAGGGTTGATTTATGCTGTTGGGCAGTGGCCAGGGAGGCTATAGATTGAAGCAACTCGCTGGGAAGTGTTTGGTTGTTTGATTGCACTAGAGTTCAGCTGTTGAGGGCTTTGTCTTGCAGTTGTTCAGCCGTGTTTGGCTGGTTGGCCACTTGGATGTGCGATTGTAGGAGCATTAGGAAAAAAGGGAGCTCATTTTGGGGCCCTGTAAGAAATTCACTATTTTCTCTTTTCTCTCTCTACAAAAGCAAGAAAATATGGATACTTGCGTGAGAAATGTCAGTGTGAAAAGGAATAAATATATTCTTTCACATGCTTTATATTCAATGTTCATATAAGAACAACACTTTTCTGTGCAGAATTTGGTGATTCTGACACCGCAGACGTGTCCAGAACGGCCCAAAACCCCAAAAACGGCACTGGAAACGCTGGAATCGGACATCCAGAGGCCCGGAAACGGCCAAAAAAGGCCGAAAAGTGAGATTTGCAGCAAAACGCCATTTGGCACCTTTTGAAATCGCGTTTTGCTGCAAATCTCACTTTTCGGCCTTTTTTGGCCGTTTCCGGGCCTCCGGATGTCCGATTCCAGCGTTTCCAGTGCCGTTTTTGGGATTTTGGGCCGTTCCAGACGCGTCTGCGGTGTCAGAATCACCAAATTCTGCACAGAAAATAAATTTTTAAAAGATTCAAATTAGATCACCTCATTAATGTGACATGCTTCTACGAACATATAGTACTATTTCTTTTTCTTATTTTCATCTTCTTTTGTTGAATTTTCAACGTTACGTTGGCCCACTCCTGATTGGTTGAGAGCCTATTTTCTCTCTCTTCTAAAAGGCCTCAAAATGAGCTCCCTTTTTTTCTAATGTGGTTCAGACAGTGGATGCTATTGGGGTCTCTGTTGAATGCTTTGGTTGGCTGAGGATACAGGATTGTCTTGTGATTAGATGCTGTTCACCGTTTGAAGTTGAGCAGGGAATTACAGGGTGGGTTGGACGGGGAGTCTACGGGCATTGATTTGCCTATGATGCAGCTTCCTAGAGACCTTTGTAATCAGCCGCTTGGGGGCGCCAACGTTTGGGGCCAATCGGTGTCTTGTTTCTGAGTAAGAGCGTTGTAGCTCTCATGTGATTTGTTCTGTGGTACATATTTACTTGTCTATTTACCGTGTATGCTGTATTTAAGTGGATCCTACCACCCTTTACGTTGTTGAGGCTGGTTTCAGCTTGACACTCACCTTGCATCTCTGCTCTTTCTTGCAATCTCCTTGTCTCACCTGTTGGGGCAGCTTTATGTGAAAATGGGGTACAACATGTTCTCTTTTCTACAAATAATTTTATTTTAAGACTGCTGTGGATGTGTGTGTGTGTGTGTGTGTGAGAGAGAGAGAGAGAGAGAGAGAGAGAGAGAGAGAGAGAGAGTACAGATGCTTCAAATAAATAACTGTATGTTGCGTTCTCATGGGACTTGCTATTTGATTTTCATCAGGTAGGGCATTTCTCACGAGAGTGTCCACGTGGCGGTAGCTATGGCGGAAATTTTGGTGGGGGAAGAAGTGGGAGCCGTCAATGCTATACGTGTGGTCAGGAAGGGCATTTTTCGCGCGAATGTCCACAAAGTGGTGGCTATGGGCCTCGTGGGGGTGCTTATGCTGGATCCTATGGTGGCAGTCAGCTTGGCTATGACTCGAGTGCTTACGGGATGGGAGCTGGGGGATATGGTGGCAATGGCTATGACAATGCTGGTTATGGGAGTGTTCGTGGATCTAATTATAGTCCGCGAGAATACACGGGTCAAGGAGATCGGTAGCATGATACACTTGCTGTAGCCATAGAGTAGATGCAGATGATGAGACGATAAATGGATGTACAGTAACTCTGCTTATGTTTTGCTGGAACTTTTGGAGCTTTACCTGTTAAGAACGGCTGGGACATCACATCTGATCATGGTTCAGCACAGCCTGAGCCAATTTTCTGGATCCCTTGATTTCTTTTTGTTTTCCGGTTTCACTGATAACCCAATATCACAGGTAAATTTCTTTTGGGTCATTACAAGTTATTTGAAAAGGAACGATTTCTCATGCATTTTTCCCTCAATATTTGTCAGACTCACAGAGCTACTGCAGTGATCCAGGCAAGTAAGGCAGCACAATGTGTGTGTGGGTCTCCATGTATGTCTAAACTCTTTGAATTGAGTTCATGCTAAATGCTTTGCATACAATTGTGTGCCCTTTTCTTAGGGACACGCTCATGGTAGTAGACCACTGAGACTGTACTTGTGAGCTTTTATGTAAGAAGATCCTCTCTCTCTCTCTCTCTCTCTCTCTCTCTCTCTCTCTCTCTCCCGCCCCGCCCAAATGCCCATGCCCACCCGCACATGCACTGACGCATGTTTGAGGGGTTTATCTTGAATCTAAAGCTGTTCTAAATTATCAGAATCAAATGCAAGTTCTTAAAGCCTGTAAATTCCAAGGAACATGATGAGAAAAATGATTTGTGATTTTTGAGGCAACAAAAGGAGCTGTTCGCAATATATTTGGACCAAAGGAGCTACTCATGATTGCATCTATTTTTATGGTTTAGTGTTGATGCAGTATTCACAAATTTGAGATAAAGCACATATGAATATCAGTATAAGAACTCGTGTTTGTATAGAAAACATGAGCAAGCTTTATGGAGCAATATGGAAATGCAATCATGGGTTATAGATCGGGCGACGTCAGTGCTCTCCCACATGCCAGAGATATATATAATGGGATGTGATGCCATACAGGAGTATGCAATAGGCTGGGTTTTATTAAACTCCTGTTTTCACTCTCAAAGTTGGTGTTATAAGACAGAATGGGCTATCAAAATGGACATCATGGTATGGACAGCAGACATAGTGTGCTCTTTCTTGGCATCATGGAATTTCAGGATGCAAAATTGCTTTGGAAATTTTGTTTAATACTAAACTCCCTCAATCTTGCTCGAGGTATGTGCATTTGTTAGGGCTTGGTGCATGAATTTCAAAGGTGATGTGTACATGCCCTATGTGCGTGATAATTGGTGGGTGATTATTGTTTATATGGAGGTGATAATAATGAAGTTATGTTCTCTCGCTTCCAAATACGGACCGTCTGGTGGCATCTCGGCTCTACTTGGAGTTCAAGCTGTGCACTTTCTTGAACAATTCACATATTGTCCTTTTGATAGATTAGCATCTTGCGGTGTCATCATTTGGGTTCTTTGTCTAGGGTTTCCTTGACATTGCCCTCATGGATAGGACAGAGCATCAGCTTGAGGAGTTGTGAACTATTGGCTTAACATTACCCTTGTGGATTGGGAGAGATGTGTAGCCCCTTGAACGGTGCAAGGTAAGATGTTAACCACATGGTTGATGCTAAATTGAAATTCTCATTCACCTCATTGACTATGATCAACATCTCCTTTGCTTTATCGAGCTCATGTTCTATGTATATCCTATTGTATAAGCACGTGTTTGGAGTCTCTGTTTAGTCCTCTTAGATCTCTTGGCAAGTTCACAAGACAATGTGTTGCATCCAACATGAAAGAGAGAATGCCAATTTTGCGAACTTCATGATTGTACATCTTTAGAAGGTGAAGAGCGATAAACACACGTCATCGAATTATGCATCCTCTTGGTGGTTGCAAAGGATGGTTGTTTTAATATCGACCTCACAGGTAATACTGTGTGTGTGTGTGCGCGTGCTTTTGCTTTCACTAAAAAAAAGTGTGTTTTTATTTTGTTTGGGATACCTTATTTATCTTAAATTGGGCCAATTTTGGGTCCTTGACATGGCGCATTGATGTGTTTAAAAAGTATATTGCTGTGTAAAAGGGGAGAGATGCTATTCACACTTTTTGCAGTGGTCATTCTCCTTTGTTGTGGGAGACAATAATATTTTTTGTTGGTAGAACAATCTACTAGGATTGGAGTAGATAGTTTACGCAACTGTTTGATTACCATATTAAACATTCGTGACATCATTGATATTTCATTTATCAATATGATATTTGGTGTTTGCAATGTAATATAACAATCATATATTTCTGACAATGAACATGTTTAATTTCTTTGGCAAAGAGAACTACTGGTGCACCATGGTTGCTAAGCAATTCATCATTGTGGTTACTTTTGGTGGTTGCACACAAGATTTACTGATTTCTCATCTTGATTGAATGATATGTGAAATATGTTATCAACAATGATTCTGATGACTTAGGTGTGACACATAGGATGTTCAAACTTAATGTTTTACTAACATATTATCATATAGTTTTCACATCTTTGTTGATTTTGAAGATTTATGAACTTTCAACATTGTTACAAGAGATGCAAATAATGTATTACAAGAGATGCAAATAATGTATATCCAGTTGGTAGCACATGATAGCTAATCGTCATGGACTCGAAGCAATTTTTTTTAATTCAAATTGTTTTTTAGTTTTGCAAAATGCAAACATAACTTCACTATTGATATCAACAAAGTTTACATGCTAGGTCACACAAATTTGTAAGGCTTAAAATTAAAATTGTTTAGAAAATGTTGTGGAGTACATGAGTTACGGCCTTATTGGCCTTGCCTGTCCTCGCAGAAGGGGAGCCTAGTAGAAATGAAATTGGTTTTATTGTATTTGAAAATGGAGTGTGCTATTTTGGATGGCTTTGTGGACATGTTTGGTTGTTTTTGAGTGGGTTGTCGACAGATGTACATTAATGTGGTTCCCACGAGGCATGAGTGCAATTTTAAATTGGAGATATTTCAATTGGAAGAGTCGTTCCACTAGCCATTCTAGTTTGTATACGTAAGAGCCGTCACTCCTTCGTTCACAGTTTTTATTTCGAGCAGTCCATGTAGAGGCCAAGTTTCAGGTGCGATTGTGGAGCTTACATAGCAATTGGCCAATTGTTAGGTTGTTGGGGTGTCCATGGACAAGGGGAGCGAATTTTTTTGAAAAGGCCGTTCTTCGTTTTCTAGAATTCTGATTCATATTTCTACGACTTCCTTTTCTCGATTTTTCGTTTAGTCCTTGCAAGAGAACCTTAGGTGTGTGTATTGGTTGCTTGTAGAGATGGATAAGATCGGGAAGAGTGGATGCGATCCTTGCGTGGACGATGCGAGCTCTACCAATGCTAAGAAAGAAGCAGGGATGGGGAAACCGACCATGAAACCAGGTGAGTGGGAGGTTCTGGTATCGTATGCGTCTTCCATCTGGGGTTTTAGCAGCAAAGCCCTTTGAGTAGCCAAACGATGTGGGTGATGGCATGAATACTCTCCATTAATTTTTACTGATTATCGGCACGTCAACGGAGTTTGTTGACGCTACGTACTTGCTTGAAGTAGTTAGGGTTGATCGTGGAGTCTTATGTGTAGGAGGTGTGGTGTTGTGCTCGGCCACTTTGTATCATTTAGTCGTCTCTTCCCCGTGCGACAATCAATGTTTACATGGCTCTGACCGAGAGGAAGATATCCCAGAGGGATGGCACGTTATAAAACTTTGAATACAAAAGAACTCCAAGAGATCGCTCCAAAAAGGGTTCTAGGTTGTGGCTTTTCATGCGTATGCTGAGGGTGAGGATTGTGGGATGGTTTTCGTGTTCTTTCAAATTCTGTGTTGTGGTATTGCTCGCATCATTGTTCCATGTCGCACGGTTTTTCTTTGGTCGTTCTCCAGTGCGCAAAGTGTTGGCCAACAGAGATATAGAAGGTAGTATTAAGTGCATCATAAGCATATATGCAAGACACGCCTGCAGAAATCTTGGTGAGGAAGATGAAGGGAAGTAGCACCCCCTATCGTGAGACAATCGACGGCCAAATGTCTTAATTTATGATGTGCATAGTTTGGTGACTGATCTGTGGTGTATGTCAATCCGTGAGAAAAATGTCGCTTGGACCATGGGTAACATAGCTATCAAGAAGTGGGAATTATATGTGGATTGGAATTACATACTAATGTTGTGTGATTAAGAGAAAAAGAGAACCAGACAGATTATCAGAGGGATTTGCGTTTCTGTGTTACTCTGTATAGTGTCATGCATCACTTCCATAATAGTATTATCATTGGTGGGCCATATTATAGAACTTTGAAGCTTGGAAATGTTAGCTAGCAAAGAGTAAAATCTAGACCAACATAGATTACATTGACTTAGGCTATAGCTGAAATGCGAATTTGCCAACTGCAAATAGATGTCGTATGATGTGGCTCCAGCGGATCGACAATTTGGGTAGATATTCAGTGGAGAGCAATGTACACGCAAGAGGCATCGCTCCTTCATTTGCAGTTTGTATTTCGAGCAGCCCATGTAGAGGCCAAGTTTCAGGTGCGATTGTGGAGCTTATATAGCAATTGGCCAATTGTGAGTTTGTTGCAAAGTCCATGGACAGGGCGAGTGGAAAATTTTGAAAAGTGCCGTGGATGGTATCGTTTTTCATTTTCTGGAGTTCTAATTCATATTTCTACGGCTTTCTTTTCTTGATTTTTTGTTTAGTCCTTGCAAGAGAGCCTTGGGTGTATTGGCTAAATAAGATTGGGAAGAGTGGATGTGATCCTTGCGCGAACGATGCGAGCTCTCTCGATGCTCAGAAAGAAGATGGGAAAACCGACCATGAAACCAGGTGAGTGCGAGGTTCTGGTATTGTATGCGTCTTCCACCTAGGGTTTTAGCAACAAAGCCCTTTGAATTTAGTATTGCAGTCAAACGATGTGGATGATGGTGCAAATACTCTCCATTCATGTTTACTGATTGTCGGCGCATCAATAGAGTTTGTTGATGCTACATACTTGCTTGTAGTAGTTAGGATTGATTGTGGAGTCTTATTGTAGCAAACGTGGTGTCATGCTCGGCCACTTATGTCATTCAGTTGTCTCTTCCCCATGTGACAATCAATGTTTGCGTGGCTCTGATCGAGATGAAGGTATCCCAAAGGGATGGCATGTTAGTACGAAAACTTGGAATCCGAAAGAACTCCAAGAGATCTTTCAAAAAAGGATTCTAGGTTGTGGCTTCTCAAGTGTATGATGAGGGTGAGGATTGTGGGATGGTTTCTGAGGTCTTTCAACTTTTGTGTTGTGGCATTGCTCGCATCATTGTTCCATATCGCACAACTTTCATTTGGTTGCTCTCCAGTGCACAAAGTGTTGGCAAGTAGAGATAGAGAAGGTAATATTAAGGGCATCATAAGCATAAATGACACACCCACAAAAATCCTAGTGAGGAAGATGAAGCAAAGTAGCGCCCCCTATCATGACAATCGACATAATAATTTCTTTTTACTTATGATGTGCATAGTTTGGTGTCTGATTTGTGGTGGATTTCAATGCGTAGGAAAACTATCGCTTAGACCATGGATAATATAGCTATCGAGAAGTGGGAATTGTATGTGGATTGGAATTCCATACTAATGTTGAGTGATTAAGAGAAAAAGAGGAGAAACACATAGGTTATCAGAGGGATTCGTGTTTCTGTGTTACTCTGTATAGCATAATGCATCGCTTCGATATTAGTATTATTATTGGCATGCCATATTATAGAACTTTGAAGTTTGGAATTGTTAGCTAGCAAAGAGTAAAATCTAGACCTATGTAGATTACGTTGACTTAGGCTGTAGCTGAAATGCGAATTCGACATGATCTTGTGGCTTAATATGACATGAACTGATATTGTTAACAACCATTGAGCATGTTGGCAGATCTGGCCCATCCAAATCCTACGGGTTTTGAGCCACAAATGGCTCAGGTCCGAAGTAGTTATCAAGATCTTATAAATTGGTATGGATAACACAAGAGCCATTTGGTTCTCGTATATGGATAACACAAGAGCCATATGAGGATAGAGGGAAGGTTGTGAGAATCAGCATATGCCTTGGTGTGACATGGGCCCAAGCGTGGTTGTAACAAAAGAGAGAGAGAGAGTGGTACAAGGAATAGGGTTGGCCCTCCCTTCAAAAGGTGACTTGCATAAAAGGCCAAGTAGTTGACTTTGGTCTTGATTGTTGTATGCAACGCTTGAGAAATACAAGCTCTCTTCTTGCTCATGTCTTGAAATTGAGGTTCACTTGCTCTCCTTGTTTGCCTTTGGTGTTTTTCATGATTCCCCTTTGCCTTGGTCCCCTTCCCCCCCTCCCCTTCCCTTCTTCCCTCTCTCTCTCTCTCTCTCTCTCTCTCCCTCTCTCTTCCTCACCTCCTTCTTCTCGGTGGAAACCCCATTGCAATGGTATGCACTCGAGTGACAAAAGTGAAGGCTTCACTACACAAGGCTCCATAAGGAGTAGCACGGGAGTGAGGAGTTCCATCGGCACACTTTGAGCATTCCTGCGACATGTGTGTCTCCGCAAGACCATGCTTTTTTGGCGCCATTGCTGGGGAGATATGAGGTATGCTTTTGCATTTGTTTAGCTTCCTCCCATAAACAATCCATTGTACATGACCTTAGGCTTTGTTAGTGGAGATTAGGAGTGGATTTGAAGTGGAAAAGAGTGATTTTATAGTAGAAAAGCTTACTTTTCAACTTTCTATCCATAAAGCCACTTTCATGCATTTGAACTTGTTTTTTACTGTTTCTTAATGTTTGTTTATACAAGAAGGTAGCTAGAATGATTGCCAAGCTATTTGTAGTGTCAAATACAACTACAAACACATGAAAATGAAGATTGGAGTGGAATTTCGAGGTTGTTTTGTGTGCTTGATAGTTCAACTTGTAGAAATCACTCGTTTGGGTGTCAAAAGTTATTGTTTTGTGATGTTTTTTGTTAGTGGTAGGTAGTTTAGGTCCTTAACAACCCCCTATGCACACAAACCTAGATTAGAACTTGAGAAACTACTAGGAATCATCAAAAGAGAGTGGGCAACACTGTGTGTTCTGAGACAGTTCCTATCTTGCCAACCCATCACCTTAGTCCTTATCCTGTTGATGACTGACACATGTCAATCACCTAACCCACCGCCTTAATTATGATATGTCAGGGGTTTCTATCCCATCGGCTTGATAAGTGTTGACCTGATAGCATAACCACGTATCCCTCCGATTGGTGCCATTCTAGTATTCCTCCGAGGTAAGATATCCCACCGGTTGTTAACCCTCTGACCAGTGCCATCTGTCCACCCCCCAACCTGAGATATCCCGTCATTTAGTGCTTTAACGCTAACCCACCAACTTGGCGGCATATCAACCCAACCCAACTTGGTTCAACTCCAACAAGGAATTCAATTCCAAGCTCTCATTTAGAGTTAGGGCCCGACGTAGTGATCCCTCTAGTTCAGACAAGATAGAGAGCTTGAACGAGAAAATGTAAGAACCAACTAGCTCGAGAGCCTCCAAAGCTCCCTACATAAGCAAAGCTCTACCTCATTGTGCTGCTCCTTTTGTAGCCTCTAGATTAAGGGGGATTCAGCAAAAATGGAGAACCCTTTCTCCAATATGCCCATGGAAATGAGGGGCCAACAGCAACAACCAATACTTGAGCCACTAGTAGGGACTGAGGCCATTTTTATGGACTCAAGACCCATACTCTTCACTGGACACCCTGATTGAGAGCGCGTGGAAGACAAGGACCTGTGGATGAGGGACTTTGCTAGAAAAAACTCTGGGCTTAGAAACTCACGGAACTTCCAAGAGGGAAACCCTTATGAGCCCCCAACCTTCTATGTGCCCCCAACATTTGCTCTGTTAGGCCACGAGCCATTGGTTATGTGCCCTTCCAAGTTCCACCCTACAAACCAATGTAAGGAGTGTCCATGTAGATGCATGGTAACCCGCTTCCTTAGGGAATCTAATAGTTTACCTCGACAGTTACATCCTTGATGTTTGGGGAATAGGCTTCATAGCCTCAACATCGGCGTCGGCGAGCCAATGGACCTCACTGCCAGGGCAAGGCCTGAGGCTGCTGCCTCTACATCCTATTAGGCCCACAACAATGCCGTCTTCTCAAGCTTCCCAAATAGTGTTATTAGATGAGGCGATGCGTATCATAGTGGAGACACTAGGAAGGGGGGCCGCTCCATCCTCGACTGTACCCGTATTTCCAACAAGGAACACCAATCCCTCTAGGAGTCGACCCATAGCCATCTCCAAGTTTATAACTAAAATCCTCGGAGAAGGAGATCCGGTCTCCCATGTTGAGCAGTTTGAGCAAATATGGAAAGCATTTGGTGCTCCTGGAGATCTGGAAATAGTTGATGCCTTTGGCCTCAGCCTAGATGGCAAGGCAAGCCAATGGTATAGGGCCCTCAGCCCTGAGGAGAAAGTCAACCGAGTGGCATTGTGAAAAGCCTTCATTGTCGGGTTCACTCCTTGTGGTCACAAGTGGAGCTCGATTAATCAATTGTATGAGGTGAAACAGAATGAGAATGAGTCCCTTCGAGACACATTGCTAGCATCAAACACCTCAATTTCGTCTACAAACCACATGAGAGGATGAGCAACGAGCAAAAGTTGCCATGCTTCCTCATTGGATTGGCAGACCTGAAGCTGCATGACCATCTAATGGTTATGAACCCAACTTCTTTTGAACTTTGTAGCAAGGTAGCCATCTATATAAGTGACAACATGATGGATAAGGACATCAAGGACAAATCTACAACTCCATTTGAGGTATCACAATCGTTAAGGTCTTCTTGTATGGAGCCTAACAAGAAGGAGGATAAAGAGTCTAAGGGTTTAGATATGGATGAGTTGGCCTCTAATCTACTGAATTAGCTAGGCCAACAATGGAGGGTAGGAACATCCAAAGAAGCACCGAGTAACCACCACGTATTCCCTAGAAGAGATAATGTTTGAGGTAAGCAATGACAATCATCCCTCAAATGAGTGCCCTCACCTTAGGGCGAGGCCATCACTCTATTGTGCACATTGTTATAGATGGGGGAGCCACGACACCTCTCAGTGCCAATTTTTGAAGGTCCATCCCCAACCGATCTAACAATCAAGGCCCCAACTGGCCTTGATGGTCCCACCCAACTTGATGAATGCTAAGGAGCACCTCTAGCCAACCCAGGGCAATATAGGACACAACATGTTCCATTACTCTACCACCCATACTAGGTCCATAACCTCCCCCACCCCATATAGCCCCAGTCAACCAAGTGTTGGTGGAGGAATCGCCTAGTGATTGATAAGAGTCTGAGCAGGATCACGGCCATTTCGACTATCATCCTTACAAGGAAGGAAGTGGCATCATAAGTCACTACCTTTTACATGAGGATCAACATGTCCCAGTATATCAGACAGCACTCGTGGCTCTGAGGGTAAGGGACATGAATTTCTTGGCATCGAGGCCCCCAATCCAATGCTATACATGTCAAGGTCTAAACAAGGCGAGTGAATGCCCATACAAAGGCATGTCGAACCCTATCATATCATGCTTTAAATGCCAAGGCCGCACTTTTTAAAGGATTGTCCTTATAGGGATCTCAGCCCAGTGGTCCCATCCACAACAAGTCCCATGCCCTTGTGTACTGGGTGTGGAGTAGAACACTTATTCAAGGATTGTTCCCTGAGGAGGCCGATGACTCCGACCACCCCACTTAAGAGCACTAGCATCAATTTGCTAAGCATTGAACAAGGTCAAGTAGCAATGGTGCCCTTGAAGGTCATCAGGAGGATGCATGCAAAAGCCCTGGGCAACAAGATGAAGAAGCAAGCAAGGACATGGCTTACACGTCTCAAATTCTTGAGGCACACAGTCCCGCAGACGAAGCCCAAGAAGGTGACCAGAGTGGGACAAGGAACAAATTGAGTACTCATCCAAGATGGTTCAGATGAGGAGACAACCACCCTAGCCACCTCCTCTACATCTGGATGATCCCCTTCCCTGGATGATCCTAGTATGCCCCCATATCTGGAGGTAAATTAACCAGTTCGAGCCCAAGGTCTCACATCCCCACCTACTCATAAGGGAGCTTATCCAGACCCAGTTTTAGATCAACAATGCTTAATAGATGCTCAAAATTTGGTACGGGAATGCCAAGTGAAATTCGAGAATACCATCCACCCTGACCACCTTAGAAGAAGAGGAACCACCTAGCTCTGATAGCTCAGAGGTCCTGGACCTAATGCAACAGATGTTTCAAGAGGACCCAATGTTGCAAAACCTAAGAGAGGAGGAAGACCTCTATAGCTTTGAGGAGCCACTATCGGGGAGATGGGATGCCTCCCAAGAACCACGTGATATTGCTGGGTTAGCGACCTTCCTCTCCACAGAGGTCAAGATTCCCACCCTCTGCTAGACCTCTCAAACTAGATGAACGGGCAAATCCTTTTACCAGAGCCTACAAACCCCAATGAAAACCAACTATAAGAGGAGGGTCAGAACCTACCTAAGGTTCCCATCAATAAATTATGGTAATACTTTGAAGGTGATGACACTAATGTAGCTATCCCCATAATGTACCAAAACCAAAAGGTTGAAGCCAAGGCTAGAATGGGGAGCACGTGTAAGTGTATGTACCAAGGAATGTTGGGAAATGTCGGGTAAACCTTCCCTCAAGTAAACCCATCTCGTAGTGAAGCTAGCCGATGGTAGAGCTATTGAACCCCTGGGAGTTCTCCTAGGTATTAACATTAAGGTGCTTGTCTTCACATGCCCCATTTGATGAGTGGTAATGGACTTCACCGAGCAATCTGGATACAAAGTCATCCTAGGTAGACCCTTTATGCAAATGTCTAGACTCGTACATGATTGGCGCACGGACAACATCTGTTTACACCATGAGGAGAAAATCATGCAAGTAAACTTGTGCACCTACAAGGCCCACCCACTATTAGGACACCTATTTGCCACAAAATCTGACACAACATATAGGACAACATCTCTGAAATTGTTCCAAACTTGTGAGAAGGAGTACAATGGGAAGGAGGCAGATGAGATTTGGTATGCACCTCTCCCCAAACCTGAGTTCTCTCAAAATTGGATGCCATTCTAGCAAATATTGAAGTCCTAGAAAGAATTGGGTTCTAAATAACAACCCGCAAGTGAGAAGAGTTGAATATGATGGTACCCCTCCAAATGTTTAACATGCTCAAACTTGGCGAGGTGAGCAAGGGGGAAGTTAGAGTCACATCGGACCTCCATTGGTTGACATATTACGGGGCCACTACTCGTACCATGAGTTTTATTGCAACTGGGGAGTCGGTTGAGTAGGGTTATTGCTCCAATAAGCTCCATTATTACCATGGAGGAGCCCGCTTCAGATTTGAAGCTCCGAAGTTCCAAAATCCCAAAAGCTTCCACCAAGGGCAAGGGAAAAGCAACCCAAAAATTGGTGGATGAGGATGAAGAAAAGGACCTGCGATAGGTTCCTTCTCATTATAAGGCCTACATGATAGAAGACCACAAAATCTTATACTAGCAGGCCAAGAGAACCAAGGAAGAAGGTTGCTTCCATGGATATGATGGCCCGACCAAAGTTAAGGAAGTGAACTTGGCACCAAATTGGGAAGAGCCAAAACCTATATACATAGTTGATGACCTCATCCCTAACAAGGAGCGGGTTTTAATTGCTCTCCTATGAGAGTATAAGGACTGCATGGCTTGGAAGTATATAGACATGAAGGGTATGCCTGCTAAAGTCGTACAGCACACTATACCGATGGTAGATGGCATCAGGACAATACGGAAGTGTCCCTATCCTATGAATCCAAAATACACGCTCATACTGAGGGAGGAGATCCAAAAACTCATAGATGTAGGATTCATCTATGAGATAGAGCATAAAGACTGGGTGTCACCCATTGGGATAGTCCTAAAGAAGAATGGAAAAATTTGAGTATGCATGGAATTAAAAAACGTCAATGCCACCACATGGCATGACCACTACCCATTGCCTTTCACGAAATATGTTCTAGAAAGGGTAGTCAGGAAGGAATCTTATAGCTTCGTAGATGGGTTCTCAGAGTACAATTAGGTATCCATCACCCCACAAGATCAACATAAAACTACCTTTGCGACTGAATGGGGTGTGTTTGCATCCAAGGTGATGATATTTGGGCTCACCTATGTGTCAGCCACATTTCAATGGCGGTTGATGATCACCGCCTTCAAGTACCTAAGAGACTTTGTAGAAGTCTTCTTGGACAACTTGTGCATTAATTCCAAATGGGATGATCATATGAAATACTTGAAGTTAGTCCTTGAGAAGTGCATATTGTACCAGATATCCCTAAATCCTCTCAAGTGTCAATTTTGGGTCAAACATGGAGTGATTCTTGGTCACATAGTGTCCAAAAACGAGATATCCATGGATTACAATAAAATCAAACTCATTCAGAAGCTACCCCCACCCATGAATGCCAAGAGAGTGCAGGGGTTTATGGCCTAGGCCATATAAGTTACTATCAAAGATTCATCCTGTTATATGCGAACATAGCCCGCTGACCATTATCTAAGTTGTTGATAGTATTTGAGTGAGTGTCAGAGATTCTTTGAAACCCTCAAGCTAGCTTTGGCTACATCATCGGTATTGTGGGCCCTGATCTGGAATCTATTATTCCATGTCCACATAGATGCCTCAAACTTTGCCATAGGGTGTGTGTTAGCCCAACTAAGGGAGTACAACTTGGACTGTCCCATGTACTTTGCTAGCCAAAAATTAAACGGCAGAGCTGAGATTAATTCCACCACAATCAAGACGGAAGGTCTAGCCATGGTTTATGTAAATAAGAAGTTTATGCATTACTTGTTAGACAACAAGTTTGCCATTTTTTTGTTCATTAGATGTTGCTATATTTGGTTAATAAGTCCTACATGACAAGACACATAACAAGGTGGATGTTAATCCTTCTGGAGTTTGACTTCACAGCTGCAGTGCATAAAGGAAAGACCCTCGTCCTAGCCAACCACCTCTCGAGGATTCCCAACGGAGAACCTGTAATAGGAGTCAAGGATGATCTTCCAGATGCTCCCTTATTTCTTATTGACATAATTCTAGAATGGGCAATTGAAATAGGCCATTACTTGGCAAAAGGGTTACTAGTTGATAAAGTCCTAAAGAAAGACAAAGCCCACAAACTCATTAACACTAGTTTGGTACAAGGTTATAAAAATGTCCTCGGACACTTTTATGTCCTGTTAACTTAGCCACTTCCTAGAATTATTCAAAAACATCCATAAACTATTTTGGGGTTTTTATTATCTGCCATAATAGCTTATATGCTGAAAAAAAATTGGAATGATTGGAACTTGCACCTATTACTTTGAGTTCTACCGAAAGTTTTAAGGTCAACCTAACAATAAAATCTCAAGCTGTTTTCTAAGGTTTTACATAAAATGGTCATACTTCTTCATTAGAATGAGCTTTTTTAGATTTTGTAAGTTGTAAGTCTAAGGATAACTATAACACATATGTTTAGATTGCTTTGGAGCAAGATAATCATACTTATTATGATTCATGGCCTCAACTGTAATTTTAGACAATGCTGGATAGAGCAAAATTTGTTCTTTTACAAATTCTTTGACACATATAACAGGTTCCAAACTCAGCCATACTTTCTATATGTCTTGAATAGGATATTACGGAGTAGTGTGAGTTTTAAGGGGACCTAATATCATGTAGAACACCAAATTCAAACCATATTTTGATTGTTCATTATGATGTAATTCATGCTAAATTCAAGGTACAAGGGTTAAAGGGTATCATAGGAACCTTAAAGAATTTAAATTATACTTATAGGGTTCCTCTAATCACATGAATGAGTGAGACCAATCAAAAAAAGTTATATGCTAACACTTATATGCAAGATAATTCAAAACTATAAAAGCGAGGTCTAATATGGAACCTATTTTGGTAGTTGAGATTATGAGCACATAATCTATTTTAGTTTTAGCCTTTACTGTGATGTGGTGACTTCCCTTATGATATAATATTTTTATGGTTAAGGTATGACACATTGTGGCTATTATGTGTAGTATATAATGATGCTTCATTATGAAATGCGACTTACAATGCAACCTGTTAGGCTAACCACTCTTGTTAATTGCTAAATCAATCTTGCCAAAATGATTTTTTAATAAAATTTTGTCACTCATGTGTGTTTTATATACTCTTAAACACTTTGTAAAAATGATAGCTCATTGAAATCATTTTTATTTTCAGGCATGCTAAATAAAGTTTCAAATCTGAGTACTATTTGTGTGAAATGCTATGTTACCATACATTTGTGAGGATTTTGTTATCACATGTAATAGTTTTTTGTGCTCCTTATATTTTTAGAAAATCATCCTATGAGTCTACCTTAAGCTCAAGAGAGGAAATCACCAAAAAGGGCATCTACATCAAGTTGTATTTTTTTGCCAAAACCTCAAAAAGACACTTCTATGTCTTGTTATGCTACCAAACTAGTGTTAAAGATGCACACCATACAGAATAATTGCATGCCAACTCTATCACATGGTAAAATATGGAAATATGTGCAGATATGTGTGTGAACACGAGTATGTGGACATGCTCGAGGAAGCACATTTGGGAATAATGGGCAGTCACTTTGCCCTACCGACATTATAGCATGTAAGGTGCTATAGGTAGGCCTTTGGTGGCCAACCCTCTTTGGAGATGTAACCGAGTTTGTCAAACGATGCAAGCCCTATCAAAGAGTGAAAATTCCCCATAAAGCGGATATGATGCCCCTAACGGGAATATTAGGCAATCAACCTTTTGAGAAATGGGGCATAGATTTTATTGGTCCTATAAGCCCAACAGCTAAAGGAACAAGGGCTAGGTACATAATCCCGGCTATCAATTATTTCACAAAATGGATGGAGGGCTGAGCCACAAAGAAAGGTGATCCATAATCTACAGCTAAGTTTTTATATGAATAAGTAATCACGCCATTTGGATGTCCCTTAGAACTAGTCAACAATCGAGGGACTCATTTCCTCAATAAATCAATAGTGATCCTGTCTAGAGAATTCAAGATCATACATAGGAAATCTACATCGTATTATCCTAGAGCAAATGGCCTAGACAAAAGCTCAAACAAAATGTGCTATATGGTTATAACTTGTACATTTGAAGCTAGTTGTATCGACTAGGAGCATAGACTCATTACAACATTGTGGGCCTATGGAGTGTCTTACAAAGTTGTGACGAATTGCACCCCCTTCAGCTTTAGCCTTTGGGGTGGAGGTAGTTATGCCAATGGAGTATGTAGTGCCCACCTTTCGCATCATGGTCAAGGAAAGGCTCACAAAAAATGCTTTAGTTGAGCACCTAATCGATCTCGAATGGCTCGATTAACACAAACTCATTACAACACTATCGGCCTACTGAATGTCTTACAGAGTCATGATGAATTGCACACCTCCTTTCGGGTGGAGGTAGTTATGCCGATGGAGTATGTAGTGCCCAGCTTTCGCATCATAGTCAAGGAAAGGCTCACCAAAAATGTTTTAGTTGAGCACCTAATCGATCTCGAATGGCTCGATGAGACAAGATTGCATGCAACGTATTGCCTTCAAGTGGAGAAGGCAAGGAGCTAAAAATGGATGGCAACCTTAAGGATCTTGAGGAGGGGGACCTGGCGCTCCTCTATAGTGTCAGAGCAACACCAAGCACAAACTTAAATATAGGGGCATGGGTCCCTACCACATAGTGTAGATTACTCCATAAGGCGCATGCCAAATAGCCACTCTAGATGGAGTCGAGATGGATGGCTACCTCAATGGTAGCAAATTGAAAAGATATCATGGTTTAGTCACTCTACAAACCCTCTAAGCCATCACCGAGACAAGGATCTCCAAGCTGAGGTAGCTTGTGGATGAAACACCAAGCCATCAAAGAAGCCAAGATACGTAATGCCAAAGTCACACAAAGCTACAGTAGAACACCTAGGCCCCGCGATTAATGAACTGACAGTAGATCTGGCTAGGTTGAGCATCCAATTGTAGGGTCTGAGTACAAGCGTCAAGGTACTCGTGGATCTAGGGCGAGCCATAACTTCATCTCTCGTGTGGTGCTAAAGGTACCCGTCAACCCTAATGTTGCTTCGGTTTGGGTTATTAGTGGTCAAATATTATAAGTACATTGGGGTATGTGGACTTGAAACTAATCGTTGCCCGCCAGGTGGTAGAGACTCGTTTTTATGTTCTTCCCATAGAGATGATCGATGAGCAAATGTGATCCTGGGGAGGACCTGGTGCTATGCCATAAACTTCCAAATTGATTGGAGAGTGCGAAATGCCACTCTCGCATACGGTGGAAAAACCTCAATAATTTTGCTCTATAAAGACCATTCTACTATGTGACCACCTTTAAGAGGCAAGGAAGTCTTAAAGGGAGGTAATTCAAAAGATCTAGAGATCTATTGTGCTCCCTGGTCTGGTCCCCAAAAGGAGATCCCTCCCAATGCCGCTCAAAGTCCTAGCCCTAATCACAATAAAGGCAAACCTTCATCACTGCAAGATACTCTCTTGCCTCTACTTCCCACACCCGTTGCCATGAGCAAGACCAGAGATTCTGTAAATAGGCCATCCTTCATGCACAATGCTACTACAAAAAGGAGGACAACCTTGGATTCCTGAAGCCATAGAAGGGTTTCTGATTCCTCCTCGCCCCGTGCCAACATGAGCAGTTCCATAAAAAAGCAGTGCACGATGACATCAATCGCCTCACCAAGTAAGGAAAAATTCCAGTACTCCAAGAGTAAAAGATTCACAAGCATTGGGTTGCAACAAAGCTCCTGAATGCCCAAGGCCACTATTAAGGTGAGCCATATGTTTTACCCTCGCGCCCAACACAACGGACCATTCTAAGAGCCTAAGAAGTATCATGATCCCATGCATAGTATGGCTCAAGGATAAAGTTGCCAAGGTCATCAAGGGAGCAATACAAGGACCGACCCCTAAGTGGGGTAGTTACACAAGAACCTTCCTCTAGGCCTATGTGAACACCATCAAAAGTCAACATACCAAGGGTAGCACCTGCAATGTCGTCCAGACCTTCTTCTCCTGTCAAGTCAAAGGTTGTGGTACCACAAGAATGTGCCTCCACTTGAGGTACAACCACATAAGAACTCACACGCCTTGTTTTGATCAACTTGAATGCAACAACGTCAATCCACACCTGACAACTAGGATGATGAGCAAAATCAACACATGCTCTACATGGCTGACGAGGCATGCTGCTGTTCGGAATTCAACTCCATTACATTCCACATAATTGACCCCTCATCACGTATGCGATCATCAAGTCCAGGTCTAGGTGAGTCTGTATGGTAGGCATATCACCCACATGCACCACTAGCTCATAAGTCCTTGGTAACCACAATGCACCCACCCAAATTCACTGTTAGCATTAGGTGAATATGGCCAATACATTTTTGCATTCTTGGACACTGACGTTATAGGTCTATGCATCGCCAAGTCTGTCTACCCCATTTTCTCTCTTAGGCAGCATCCTCAACATGCGACAACCCCCTCAACAACTTCGACAACTATCAAAATTTCCATTTTGAAGCCTACTAGTACCTAGGTGCCTTAGCCAACTAACTTGCCGACCCCATGCCTTAGCCTGCCATCCCTCTGGTCCGTGCCATAGGGACATCCTGCCAAATCAGCACCTTACACTGTCATCCCACCGGATCGTCATCATACTTCCATCTCACTGAATCGTTGGCACACTTCAATCCCACCAGATCATCACCATACTTCCATCCCGTCGGATTGTCTCGCCATGCTGCCAACCCATTGACTATTGCCATAACTACAAGCCCCCATACCCACTGTCTTAGTCATCCAACCAGCATGTCACCATAATGCTATCCCCTTGGTTGGTGGGATACTGAAAACTATAAAAGGACCCTTTATCCCCTCGGATCATCACCTTAGCCAAAATAGCCAGACTCTGTCTGTTTTTTGCCAAAATTACTACAACTCCTTGCCCCCTTCCACACTACCCACTAGCTTCCAGTTGAATGTCCTCTGCCTCGTCCTTGTCCTCCTTCTTCCCAATGGATCCCAAAAATGAATTCTTTGAATTCGAAAGGGAACTCAACCTCCACCCCCAAAATCCATCACCTGCCAATTCATTGCCCACCAGTCCATCCGAGTCCGAGAGCACTCCCTTAGTATCAATTAGGATGCCTTCTAACATACTCTATCCAAACTACAAACTGAAGAGGAGATCAATACTCAGCAGACCACTCAAGAGTCAATAGCACCCAATCGTCACTCCACCTTCTTGATCATCCAAGAAGTGCACGCTAGCACCAACACATGGAGAATACAAGGCCATCAGGATACTAGCACACTCTCCGCTTGGTGAAGCCTGGCTCCAACAACTCAATGGCTGCTGCACCATCCACTCCAAATATGCTTATCAGGGCCAAGATTATACCCTCTATTACCACAACACAGTAGCCTACTGCGCTGAAGGATCGAGAGATACAAGCATCATTGGTAATGACAGATCTAAAGCCAGTAGCGGACCAACTATCTTGCCACCTTGATATGAAGTTGCGTAGGGAGTTCATTAGCACATACAATATAAATTCACATCCTTGTGTACTCTGAGATGCAATAAGGACCTCAATGTGGATGTAGTGCATGTAGCCTTCAACCTACTAGTGGTCTCGAAAAAGTATACACAGAAGAAGAAGATGGACGAGCCCCTGAGCAGAATCTGCAACTATAATAAAAAGAAAAGCAAGGTCCGCATCAACTTTTCAAAGCTCACAATGCCAGAACTAGACAAATCAACAAGAGTACTCTAACTACTAACATAGGTCAAGCATATGGATCACCACCAATCTATAGTGTTGAACATACTCGCCAGGCTGGTAGAGCCGCAAGTCACAAATTGGGCAGATTATTTCTACACACAGATGATGGAGGACCTAAAAACACATGGAGATGTCTTGGGCAAACCAATGCTCTACATGCTTGTCATCTACCACATGTTGGAACAATAGCAGCTGCTGCTAGTAAAATTTGGGCTAGCCGACAAAGAAGCCATAGATTAATTTTTGGCTAAAAGAGAGCCAATGGTGCCTGAACCCAAGACGGTCAAGCCAAGTATGACCCATCAATCCACTCTGATCAACAACCACTCACAAGCCAACTGAGGGGGCAATATCAAGACTGTGAAATGCGGGTATCCTTGGAGTGACAAAGACGTCTCGAGGCCTCCAAGCGCCAACCCAAAGGCAAGGAAATAATTCAGCCCCCCATTGATGTGGACATGTTTCAAGAGAATGATAAAATTAATATCGGCCTCCACCTTGGGCAAGAATTGGTTCCTCCCACCTCGTCCACACCCTAGGATACAACCACTACCCCCCTACATGCCCAACAGCCATCTTCCTTTGTGACCGGTGGCTCCTCATCCTCTCCATTAGCAGGGCTCACAGAAGCCTTAAATTTTTGTTGTGCACCTGAGTATTGAGTGCTTGGAGGTTACAGCATGATGTTTGTCGAATAATTGTCAAAGGCATTATGGAGCTCCAATTACTGGATGCCATGGCCCAATTCCCTCAGGTACTTCACACCATTTTGCAGCAAAGGAAGAGCCTGCCACCCAACTATCCTCCCCTCTACTGTAGGCTCAAGTCAGGGCATGTGAAAGCCACACACTCATGATCACCGCATAGGCTATCGGGGAAACTATCCTAAATAAAGCCTAAGAATACAGGGGAAAGGTCGAGGACCTAGAGGTGACTATTATAAATGTCAAGGATGAGCTCCTTGTTGCAAGCAAATCCCTAGTTTAAACCATGATGGACTAGTTAGACAAGGCAGAATCGAGCCTCAGAACAATGGAGGAATGACTCTGAAACAGACCAAGGAAACATATGCAAGGCATAGTGAGGGATGCAAGCACCAAATATAGATGCTCCAGGACCTCCTCTCATAGGAGCAAACCCTCACCATCATGGATGTTTTTATCGAAGCTATGCTTATATATAAATATAAGATCTTGGCGAAATTTTATCGAGCTTGTTCTTTTAGTTTCATAATATTGATAGGATTTAGTACACTTTTATATATTCTCTTTTGAATTTTGAAGTAAACAATGTAAATGCTGGCGAAACTTTAAATTTTTTGGCATTAAAGATTCAAATCTTGGCGAATCTTTCAAATGTTTATTTTTATTAGGGTATGCAAACTTTCAACACCAATATAAAAGTTTAGCTTCTTAATGAAACTAACTTGAAAAAATCATCCATGCTCACCATCACCTTGCAGACAAAAAATGAACAGTTGCGTACCTCTAGATGCCTAGAGGAGTCCACACTAGAAGATCAGGAATAGCAGGAGTTCACTATGTTGCGAGATGTGTGCATGGAGGTTGCGAGAATTGATTTTATAGTTTCATTCAAAACGTTCAATATGGAGGCACCTCGGTCAAAGTACAACTTCCTTTTGGGAAGACCCTATTTGTGATATGCAAAGGTCAAGCAAAATTGGTCCCTTAATCAATACGCTATTGGTGCAATGAGGTAGATACAAGGTCTGCATGCCAATGGGGTTGGTTAATGGGCTTGAGGGGGCAGTGTGACCAATCATGGCTAGATGACCTTAGCATGTTTGAAACCAATTCCAATCACTTGGATCATCTTGTGGCTATGTTTTCAATGCTGCAGAGTAGTGTCTTTTAGCTTGAATCCAATGAAGTGTGTATTTGTAGTCCAAAGTGGTCGCCTGATGGGGCATGTGATCACAACACTAAAGGAATAGTGGTGGAACCTGATAAGGTGGCAACAATCATGCAGGTGCCAACACCAACTAACCCGAAAGAATGCCTGCAGTTCGTGGAATAGATAAGATGGCATGGTCACCACCTCTAATTTTTGGCTCACATGGCCATATCCCTAAATGCTTTCGTGCATGTGGAGCCCAAAAATTTTGTATGGTCCACAGAATGCGAGAAGGCGTATCAGCCAGTTAAAGGTACAACTTTCCCGGGCACCTATCTTGATCCCTATAGATTGGGAGAAGACTTTCCATGTGTTCATGGATGCCTCGGATGGAGTGACTGGAAGTGTTCTAATGCAATAGGATGAGGTGGGGTGGTTTCGACTAGTCTATTATGCAAGTCGCAGACTATAACCGACAAAGCGGAATTACTTAGTGATAGAACATGAAGGCCTAGGTATGGTTTTGTTTATGAAATTCTGCCACTATCTATTGGGGTGCCATTTTACATTTCATGTCGACCATTCGGCATTGTTGTACTTGGTCAAGCAACAGAACTTGACTGGAAGGCTAGTGGCAAGATGGATGCTACTGATGCAAGAGTATGATTTCGAGGTGGTACATCGACCAGGATCCCAGTGGTGGTAGACTAGGCTATCGTGCCTTGAAACATGGGAACCCACAACCGACATTAAAGATGAGTTCTCGAACATGGATCTCAATGCAGTCATGGTAGCAGTTGCTGAGCCATCTTAGGGGTTGGTAACCCAAGGTATTCCATAGTCATGGTATGATAAGATGATCCACTTCATGATGTCTAGGGATTATCTCAACAGCGATCCATGGAAGCAGTTAGCACTCAAAAGCTACAGATTCGAAGTAGTAGTCAGTCAACTCTACCGTAGACACTTGACAAATGTTCTGCTTTGGTGTCTGCTACCACACAAGCAGGAAGCGGTGCTCATGGACGTGCATTGCAAAGTGGAAGATGGTCACTTTTCCGGATCAGTTACATCCAAGGAGTTGCTGCAACAAGCAGGGTTGTGGTGGTTGACACTACAAAAGGATGCCCGCCATTTTGCATTGCTGTGTGATCTATGTCAACGATAGTTGGGGTAGCCTTCAGATTGGGACTGTATGCCGATGCAACCGGTGCTTTCTTTGGGTCCTTTCTAGAAGTGGGGATTGGACTTCATGGGTCCCTTCAAGCCTGCCATTGCATGAACCCAAAATTGCTATGTGTTGTGGCAGCCACAAATTATTGCACCAAGTGGGTGGAAGCTTGGGCACTGTGGGACAACACCACATAGTCCATATACAAGTGTTTATACAAGGATGTATTCTATCCATTCGGCTGTCCGATTGAGCTAGTGAGCCTACAGGGGGAAGCATTTTGTGGGATGTGCACAATTTTCGAGCAAAAACCTACGAGCAGAAAAGTTCAAGTGATAATTTTTGACACCAACCATGCTACTATATTTCTCAAAGGAATACACAATTATTTCTTAATTTCTCATTTATGGAACCATATACCTACTTATTTTTCATTATAACCCTTATTTTAGAGAAAATCATCTATATATGAACAAATAATGAACACTTTAGAAACTCCTATAACTACCTCCCTACCATACTCACTTTTGAGGATTATGGTAATTCAATCAATTTAAAAGAGTTTCCCTAATCTTTAGCAATCCCATATTTGAAGCTCTCATATAACAATGTATACCATATTCCTTAGATGAGTAGGAAAAAGATATTGGAAACCTCATACTTGAAGCCATTATAATCTATCATAAATTAATCTCTAATATGGGAAAGCAAGGGAGGGATTTTCAAAATATTCCCAATTCTCCAAACCTAAGTACTTTTAAGGAAATGTGGTCCCTATTGGACTCCTTCCTACCATAATATGAGTTAGGGAGAAGTTGTAACTCTCATATACATCTTGAAAATTTTAATTTATCTCTTTTATATATATTAAAATTATAATTTAAACCTACCATTGCATAGATCAGGAAATTTGGAACATTTTTCCTTTTAACAACTCCTCAATCTGAGCTAAGGAGCAAAAGTTATGACCCCTTCTGCATAGGCTCTCCAAGGGTATTATGCCGGCAGAATAGGGTTGGGGCAAGCTCTTAAAACCATATTCCTCTGGTAGAATACACTTAGAGGGTCTATTAAAAAGGCAATATATATTTTTCCTAGGTCATCCTGAGGAACTGTAAAGAGGATGTTTGCTCAAAATTTCATGATCCAACCAATGGTGAAAGGAAAAGAAAGGATTTTTGAAAGTCATAAAATAAGTCACCACTTGGACATTATATATGTATATTATATAAAGGTATATTTATATCTATATTTATTTATCAATATTTCATATTTACTTTCATATTCCTTAAAATAATTTGGATTTTTTTGCTCCCCAAAAATGACTTGAGCCTATATATTTTGACCCCTCCCACCTTTTTTTCGCTCATCGTTCGGGGGTTTTTGCTCAGAAAATGGAAACCCCTGCATTTTGTGGTGCAAGTGGTGAAGGAAATGATGACTTTCTACATGTTCATTCACAAAAAATCATCGTCTTACTACCCGCAAGTGAAGGACCAAGCAAAGTCTTCCAATAAATAGTTCAAGCAAATTACCATGTTACTGGTGAATAGTCATTGCACGGATTGGGATGAGAAGCTCCTTTTCGTAGTTTGGGCATACTGCACATCATTCAAAGTCACCACCGGCCTGACACCGTTAAATTTGGCATTCAAGGTGGAGGACATTACATCAGTGGAATATGTTGTGCCAAGCCTCCGCATTGTGGTTGAGGATAGGCTGCTCCCGTAGGAGTCCATGGAATTCTGACTCGATGGAAAATGTTGTCCATATGACCATAATGCACTATACTTTTTGTACTGTAAAAGAGCATCATTAAAACAATGAAGATGCATCTATTTTATACAATATATTGCCACAAATAATTACTTAATTACGTCAAGAGGTAAGGAACTTACATGCATCATATATCCAGATAATAACTCTTGCTCGCACTCGTTTATGGTCTCTCCATCACGTTCGGCTTTACGTAGAGCCAGTTGTAGCCAATCAAGTGACATGTGAGTGGGGAGAAGGGCGAGATCCTGTGGATATGGTTGCGATCGCCTGTACATTACTCTGAATCTCATCCTTGCATTTATTCTTTCTATTTTGGCCACTTCATATCTCTCAATCCATTTCTACATCTCCTTGGTATTGAGGATACAAAACTTATTGAATTTCTCCATTTGCTCTTCGCTCATCTTTCTTTCAATCCCTTTTCCTTGGGAAACCTCGCCAACAATGCGATCATCATCGTTGTTATGCCAATCTTGTGGCATATCGGGATTCGTGGATGCAAGAAACTCTGTGATATATACTAATGACTCTTGCACAAGCCATCCCTCTACCATGCTTGCTTCTGGTCTTGCTCTTTGTCTTACAAATCCCTTCAAAGTCTTCATAAACCGCTTGAGAAAAAACATCCACCGACTATGAATAGTACCTGCAATGGCCACCTCATCAACTATGTGCACAAGCAAGTGCACTTGAGTTGTTGTAATGCTCGAGGGAAAGTGCTTTTCAAGCAAGCATACGGCTTTGATGGATTCCACCCTAGCCTTCTCGATGCTCGATATGGAGATCTCTTTTTCAGGTATCCACCTATATCACATGCCCATGTAAGATATATTTATAATCAGTCTATAGATTATTCAGCTTAAATTGAAGAAAATGCAATCAATGCGATTTGATAGTAAGCATACCTCACAATACCACTGATCTTGAATATAGAATTTCTAACATCTTCTTGTAAGCACCCTTTTATTGTAATTGGGAGGATGAACTATCAAAGCAACAAAGAAGTCATGTCAACAATATAACATAATCATAATTACACTAACACATCACGATTATCGATACACTAATCCTACAGCTTAGAATACTTGTAAGACCTTGTGCCAATCATGGGACTTGAGCCCACTAAGCTTATTATCCTGTGAAAATGCTCCTTTTAAGCAATACATGTACCCTGTGGGTGTTTAAAAAAAGGTAATGTCCGCCTTGACCGCTACCTCCTCTCTCGTAAAGAGGACCCATGTTGCTTTCGGGAGGATAACTTTTTCTAAAGCATGCACTTTCAGCCACAAATGAGACATCCTATTCATAGCACGCAAGTCTTCTTGCACTCCTCTAGAGTCTTTGGAACCAACCAAGTGTGCCCAAATAGTAGCCCCCACATTTTTGAAGATATGCATGGGATCCAAGAGATGATTGATTTGTAACTGACCCCAATAAGGAAGCTTGTGAAAGATCGATAGCCTCTTCATACCAGGAGGAGGTTCCTCTCCATTCGTCCTCCAAGCCTAAATCCAGTCACTTGCCTTCAAATATGGTGGTGGTGGATCAAGTTGACCTCCACACGTGAGATCGTCTAGCGGAAGGTATCGAGCATGACCTTCATAAACATTTTTCCTCATATGTTTGGAGTATCATGCAAGCGATTTCAAACCCGGTCCACAAACAGGACAAGCATGGTACCCACTTGTAACAAGTCCTGCACGTGTGCATGAATGTGTTAGTATAAGACATGCATGCGAAAGAGAGTCATAAAAGCATAATCCTATATTATACATGTAAAGACACAACCACGTACCTCCACACTCTCCATATCTTGGGTAGTCATGCATGGTCCACATTAAGATACCCCTGATCAAAATATCATTGGTATGTCTAGGAGCTCTAGAAATATCAAAGACCTGCACTCCTCTCCATAAGATCTATAACTCCTCTATCAAAGGTGCCATGTACACGTCCATACTTTTGGCCTTGTACTTCCCTGGCACAAGCCTGTGCAAGCATGCAATGTCCCTTCTTTATTGTTAGCCATGGTGGGATATTGTAATTCACCAAGTCTATGGGCCATGTCGACCAAGATGTCAAGCATAATCTGAAAGGATTCATGCTGTCCATGGCGAGCCCAAGATGTAAGTTGTGTGGCTCCCTCGCAAAGTCCAACCACTGATTGTCTATGTGCTTCCAAGCTACACAATCTGCGGGAATCCTCAATGTGTCATCAGTGGACCGATGAGATGCATGCCATGTCATCAACTCCGCTATGGATTTGCATCAGAACATGTGCTGTATTCTTGCAATGATGGGAAAGTGTCTCAAGACCTTTACCGATATTTGCTCACCCTGCAAGTCATCTCTATATCATTGTTCTCCACACTTCGGATAACTAGCCAAATCTCCATGCTCACGACGAAAGAGAATACAGTCATTATGGCAAGCATGGATGGTATCATAATCCATACCCACTGTTGTTAGCATCTTCTTCGCTTCATCTCTTGATGCGGGCATGGTATTTGGTGCAGGCAACATCTTCTGGAGCAACTTGTCACAATTCATACATAGGCTTCAAATAATGATGATTCGGTACACTAATCCTACAGCTTAGAATCCCTATAAGATATTGAGTAAGCTTAGAATCTTACAACCTGACATTGAGCAAACCACCCTAGGCTCCTGCATTCTTTGAATTAGAGTGACAAAAGTCTGTATCTGTTTGCTCAATAGTAGGCTATTGAAGCTTCGCGTGGGAGGAAAGAGAGGAGAAAAGAGAGGAGGAAAGAGAGGAGAAAAGAGAGGAGAAAAGAGAGGAAAAGAGACGAGAAAAATGAGAAAAGAGAGGAGATAAGAGAGAAAAAGAGAGGAGATAAGAGAGAAGTGAAAAGAGAAAAAGTGGGGATAAAAGAGAGAAAAAGTGTAGGAGCTAACCTCATTAAGGCCGAGACACTTGTATTCGACCACCCATACTTTGCTTGCAGATTCAAGATTGAGAGACAAGCCTGTTTAGACATCCTAGCACCCTTGTACAACTATGTTGATTGCAACTCTCACATTTTGACCTCAGACTCTGACATCACGTGTACATGTGATGTAGTGCCCCTAAAAATAGAATACATCACGCCCACCATATCCTCATCATCATCTGGGAGACTATAGTCTTGCTCAAAGTGTGAAGCTATATGTGCACCCTCATCACCCTCCTCATCCTGTTTCAAGATTTCGTGTAAATATAAGATCTTGTCTCAAGGTTTCATGTCATAGTGGTATCCAATATTAACCATGAACTCAAATAGCATTGACTTACGGTAATCCATCACCATGTGCAACACCAACGGTGGGTACTGGTTCGGGCTCCTCCCCATACATCCGCAAGTGCCGCATGATAATACAATGCTGATGTCATACTTCTGGCTTGCAATGAGTGCAATGACAATACAACCTCTCCGTAAGTCACTCTGTGCTCCCAGGCATTGGCGCATCATTTGACGAGCTTTCACTCATCCCTTCCATCTACACACTTCCAAAATCACAACATGAGTTGCAAGGAAATCTATTAAGGTCCAAAAAATAACCACCCATGAGCTTCTTTTTCCTCTTCTAACAATAAGTGCCCTAAACTGTCGCTATATAGCGATGCTTTGCCCTGTTCCATCGCTATATAGTGATGCTTTGCCCTATTTCATCGCTATATAGCGACGCTTGTTGGATATAAGCGTCGCTATATAGCAACTGACCAATGTCGCTATATAGCGAGGCTAGGGGCTTAAACCCGAAACCCCGCGCGAGGCTTTTTTTAGCATATCTATTACGAGAAAAGCAAAAATCTCTCCTCTCACCTTATATTCGATGACCTCGCTTTCCTCCTCTCTATTCTCTACTCCTCACCACTACTCGGCCCCTCTCCTAACACTTGTGCTCCCTCTCCACCCTTCTCCCTCTTTGCTTGTGTGAAAAGAAGTTTTTCAAGAAGGTGAGTCTCTTTAAGCAATGTAGGTTCGTTTTTTGTGAAAATTTCATTTTGTGAGTGTTGAAGCATGTTTCTCCTTGTATTGCTAAGGCTATGTGCTAGTTTTCATGCTTGATTTTCAAGGGTTAAAGACAAAATGAGATTTTGTAAAAGAAAGAAGACTCACCTCTTCTCTTTTTGGTATTTCTCTTCCTCCTCTTTCTCCTTGTTTGTAGGCTTATGCTTTCTTCTTGTTTGTAGGCTTATGCTTGTCTCCTCAATCCAATCCCTTTGAGAAGTTGCTTCTCTAAACTCCTCTTTCCTCTAACTAGTTATTTGAAAAATGGTATGTTTCCTCTCTTTTGTAGGGCCAGTCCAGAAAACACCGAGCGGGACTATTCTAGGTAAGAAAGTCCTTCCTTTTTTTTTCCTTTTGTTATTTTTGTTATTTGCATTGGCCTGCAGCTAGTGCCTTAAGCGCTAGCTGTAGTGATGGGCATAGGAACCCTCTCTTCCCCTCTCTTCCCCTATTCCCTCTTCTTTCCCTCTCTTCTCTTCTTTTTCCCTCTTCTTTATCCCCTTTTTCAATCTCTTTTTCTCCTCTTCCTCCTTTCCTTCTCTTCTTTTTCCCCTCTTTTAATCTCTTTTCCCCTCTTCCTTCTCTTATGTTTATGCTCTTTTTCCCTCTTCTTTTTTCCCTCTTTCATCCCCTCTTCCTTCTCTTATGTTTATGCTCTTTTTCCCTCTTCTTTTTCTCCTCTTTCAATCTCTTTTCCTCTTTTCCCCTCTCTCAATCTCTTTTCATAAGCATATGTATTTGCTTGTGCTTATGCATGAGCATATGCTTTTCCCCTCTCTTTCCCCTCTCTCAATCTCTTTTCATAAGCATATGTATTTGCCTATGCTTATGCTTTCTCTCTTTTTCTTTTATGCTCATATGCTCATGCATAAGCATAAGCATATCCTTTCTTTCATTTTCTCTTATGCTTATGCTCTTTTTCCCTCTTCCTTCTTTTATGCTTATGCATGAGCATATGTCTCCTTCTCCTTCTCTTTTCCTCTCTCTTTCCCCCTCTCTTTTCCCTCTCTCAATCTCTTTTCATAAGCATATGTATTTGCCTATGCTTAAGCTTTCTCTCTTTTTCTTTTATGCTCATATGCTCATGCATAAGCATAAGCATATCCTTTCTTTCCTTTTCTCTTATGCTTATGCTCTTTTTCCCTCTTCCTTCTCTTATGCTTATTCTTATGCTTATGCTTATGCTTATGCTTATGCTCTTTTCCCCTCTAAGTCCTTCTCTTTTGCTTATGCTCTTTTTCCCTCTTCCTTCTTTTATGCTTATTCTTATGCATGAGCATATGTCTCCTTCTCTTTCTCCTTCTCCTCTTTTCCTCTTTTCCTCTCTCTTTCTCCCCTCTTTCCCCTCTTTCGATCTCTTTTCATAAGTGTATGTATTTGCCTATGCTTAAGCTTTCTCTCTTTTTCTTTTATGCTCATAAGCTCTTTTATGTCTCCTTCTCCTTCTCCTTTCTTTCTCTTCTTTTTTCCTCTCTTTTTCTCTTCTTTTCATAAGCACATGCCTATGCCTATGTTTATGCTTATGCATGAGCATATGCTCATATGCTTATGCATAAGCATAAGTATATGCTTTTTCAATGTATTCTCTTATGCTTTGTCAATGTATTCTCATATGCTTTCTCAATGTATTCTCTTGTTTTTTGCTTTTTGTCTTCATGTTTGTGTTTACGTTAGACATGGGATCACGTCGCACGTCCGACAAGTACGAAAACCCTCATAGGAGGAGACATTATGATCTCTATTCTCCAGAGGACCTTGATTCCCCTCATGCGATACCTCAGGGGCCTACCCCTGTGACTACCCCTAGCCCGACTCCTCTCAGATGTAGCACTGCGACTACCCCTCGGGGAACTCCTTTACTAGTAGCCCATGGCTTTGTTAAGAGTCCCGATGAGTTTGTGGCATAGATGACCGATGAGGAGACAATGAGATTCTTCTCTTTGCTATCCCAGAGGACCTCAAAAATTCCCCCTCCTACACCGACGGTTGGATCTACTATCTAGCCGTCCCTTGGTGCCCCTTCGACTGAGGGCTCATCATTTGGGTGTGCCCATTGTAAGGGAAGGAAGAGTAGGAGGGGTCGCTTATGTTGTGCTGACTCGGGAGATGTAGACGAGCCAGCACACTCACATCCCTATAGGTCTCCACTTGGTCCTGAGACCCAATACCAGTCAGGTCCCTTGCCCTCTCCTACTCCCACTGCTACTCCTTGCTCCAGAAGTACTCGCACAAACACCACTCTCTCTGACTCTACCACTACCATGACTCCTTACCTAGTCGAGGACCTGTCCTATTAAATCACGACTGCTAGAAAGATAATAGAAGATAAAAAGAGCAAAGCAGTGATGGCCACCATGAGGCGATTGATGAGTCACCACTTCAAGAGTGGCATTGCTACTGATTGGTGGTATCAAGATGACCAAAAGAAGCAGGCGGTCATTGATGAATTGAAAGCAAAATACCCTAACCCGCCAAATTGGGAGTTCAATGAGAATTACATGTGAGAGCGCATGGGTTTGGTCTTGAAGCATCGAAGATCAACCTTGCATACTTCCATCGCAAAGGGGAGGGCTAAACCCAACTGGGTAGACAAAGCTGATTGGAAGTTTTTCAAGAAGTAGAACAGGGACCATCTCGAAATGTTTGAGGGTCAAAGGAGGGCTGCGAGGAAGACGGTTGTGGATGCCGTAGGTACTTTGCACTTTGGTGCAGGCGGACGGTTGGCATTAGAGGCAACCGTGGTAAGTCTACTTCTTCTCATTTAATGTATTGTTCTATTTGTTTTACTACACATTACATGCACTTTATCTAACTCTTATAAATTGGGTCCATAGCAAGCTGCAATGGGTCATCTTCCTACTGATGCAGAGACGAGATGCACATTTCGTGTAGGAACAAAGCCGTGGTTTATTGAGAAGGAGGCAATGGGAGCGACGGTCGATTGGGCTGAGGTGGTTGCTCGCATGGTATAAGTCTACTCCTACTTGTAATCTCACTTTTTAAATTGTTTTATTCTTCAAGTTCCAATCTAATTTCCAATTAATATGGTTTCACTCTTGAGCATCCCATCACCAGAGGTGAGCAGTGGCGAGGGCCAGGGATTAGGCACAGCTCATGAGGACCAGGGATCAGGCACAACTCACGAGGGCCAAGGATCAGGCCAGCAAGACGAGGACGAGGAGGATGATGACGATTCGAATGAGCAGTAGCAGTAGTAGTTTGCATATACTTCGGCATGTATAGCCTTTTATTATCAGCTCGTTTGAGCAATTTTGTATCACCCTTTTCAAAAGGGTAATTTTGTAACAAACAATGTTGTATATCTTCGACACTTTTTCAACGCTTATAATGACGTAAATAACGACCTTTACGCTTGTCAAAAAAAAAAAAGTGTAAAAAATGTCCATGTTTTCGTCGGAAAAGGGCCTTTTCCTTGTAGTGAGTTATGTCTCACAAAGAAGACTTTGTCTACTTTTTTGAGGATATTTTCATCTTTTTTAAGTAGATTTTTCAATAGAACCTTCATTATCTGGAAGAAAATGTTTTCTATTGATAGTGCAAATCGATGATCCACATTGACAAGCTCCCAAGAAGCAATGTCTTGGTATAAAGTACGTATGGGAATGTTGGAGGATTACTAGAATTCGAGCGACTGCGTTTGAGCGAGGTTGTGGTTCGAGCGAGGAATTTTATAACTTTTGACATTCTAGTGTGATGTTTTATGTTCAAAAAGTAGCATTCATTGCTTACTTTTACAGTTGTTGTCCTACCCATGATATTGTGAGTAATCAATTGTCTTATAGACAAACAATAATTTCTGAAACTGTTTGGCAATGTTTTTCAAGGGTCAACAAAGGAGGGGTGGAAGAAAGGGGTCAAAGTATGTGTTTTTCTTGTGCAATTTCCATTTTCAAGGCAAAAAAATAATGGGAGGAGGAGCCTCCCTAGAGGCCGCGATATCGCGGCCTCTTGGGAGGCTCCTCTTGCCAATTTTATTTGGGCCAGAACTTGGTCAATTGGACTCCAAATGTGGTCATGTTTGTAGTCAAAACGATCGGAATGATATGAATGAATACATTTATCATGTTAAAGTGTCAAAAATCCTAGATCTTTAGAAAGTTTATACTTATCTTTGTTTCATGAGGGTCAGACCTTATCAAACTCTATATTTAATTATGACCATGGATTTTTCTCATATAGAGTCTGGGTCCTTGGTTTCCTCCCTCCATCCTAGAGGTGTATACATGGTCAAGGACATATGAAGGTGATCCATATTTAGTTACCATCATCATGGTCATAAGGTGATCAATAATTTATTAGTTCCATATAGTTTAAACATTTTATTCATGTGATCATTTTGTGTACAAAATGGATCAAATCATGTCGGTAGCATAAAAATCGATGAGCTACAAATAGTTGTTTGTGAGAGATTTTGCTAGGAGGAGCTTCTGTATCATCGGTGGGACTATTGTTGCCATGTATGTAACTCCATAAAATAAAGAAACCTATTCAACTCACATGCTACCTTACATGATTTTGAGTAATCGCCTCGAGCTGTAGACATTGCAACATTTTTCCTTTTGTATCTATTGAATGATTGCTAACTTGCATGTATTTATTATTTATCGAAGAATAGGTTTTCTCTTTGTACGTTGCAAGAATTTTCCCTTTGGTATTCATTGAATGATTGCTGACTTGTATGGATTTATGAGTTATCCAATAGTAAGTTTAATCTTTGTAAGTTGCCAAGAATCATACAAAAAACGATTTAAAACAATCTGTAATAGTGTCATGTGAATGATTTTGGTCTAAGTCTGGATGGCAAGGTAGGACAGTGGTTCAAAGACCTGAACCCAAAGGAGAAGATCAACCAACCATTTTTACTAAAAATGTATTGCTCCTACAGGTTTAGACAAAGTTCCTCATAAGTGTCGCTCGAACTTTGGGCTCGCTCGATGTTTTGACTTACCGGGAATGTTGTAGTTTCGTTCATTGCCATAGAATAGCCATGGGTATGCTAGTTCCTTGTAAATTTTGTCTTTAAAAATGCTTAAATGGACAAAGCCCTCAGAAGGAGCTACAACGATTGTTTGATCTTCGAAGTCAACAACCCGTTGGCTAGTATATATTCCATGGACCAAATTGTCTATGTCCAATAGGTCATTGTCCTAAGCTTAAATGTTTTCTTGTTCATTGTCTTGATGATCCTCTCTCTTTCAATTGGTAGAGATTTATGTGGTTTTCCCACAAAGAGTTTAGTTTCACTTTGTATTGTTTGTATAGTGGAGATTCTAAGAGCTCTGATAAGGCTAGCATTGTGGTGGTTGGTCGCACTACACCACTCATGTAGTTATGCTTGCCATGCAATCTTTTATTTGATTGTAAGAGCTACTGTGTCATGTTGGTTCAAGAATCTTGGAAAAACTTGTTGTGCTCTATCAACATCCACAAAAACATTGACAATGCTACCATGCAACCCATATTGCCCTTCATAATTCAGTTCTCGAATCTGAGCAAAAGATATACGAATTGAGACCAAGCATGCTTCAATGTCATTGAGTGTGCTGGTGAAGGACTTTTTCTCAGCCAATTTCATGCTCTTTAAAGATAACAAAGGAATTTTGTGATTTTTAACGTGTTTGTAATGCAAAGAATATAGCATGTTGTTTGATGGATGCAAGTTTGTTGTGTTTATTCCATTTTCTCGAAGACATATTGCCATGTCTATTTTCATTTTTTTCATGTTGGAGACGAATTTCAACAATCCACAACAAGCACATTGGAAAATTGTAGTGTCCAAATTTTTTTTCTCATACTGTTCTTTAGGTGAAACATAGTTTCTTTTTCTTTTGCATGTGTTGGTAGACTTTATTTTGTGTTTCTAATTCATTGGCTTGTCTTATGTTGAGCAAGGTAGATGATGTTTAGATTTGTGGATTAGTATTGTTTCCAAGAGAAGTTGGAAGTAGCACAATCCTTAGCTTGTAGATTTTGTTCAATGTACTTTGCAGTGTGTAATTGTTTTCCAGGGAAAGGTTACTGAAGATGGTCGCTATGGTTTTGGCAGGCATGTCACAAGGTGTTGTAGTACTAGTTGCTCCAACTTTGCTTCGTCCTCTTGTGCCCATTTTAAGTATGTGCACTTTCCATTCAATTGGACAAGTCGGATGATTGTGCAAATTGCATTTGATTAATTTAACAACAGTCTATGCACAATACCATGCTTGGTTTGTCCTATAGTTGCTTTTTTAGAGAGTGTCTTCCCATTGAAGCAAAGCAAAGTGAATGTTGGTCCGAAAGTGTTGTGAAAACACTTGAGAATTTCTACAACTATTGCACGAGAAGTGGAAGAATTTTGTACTAAGTTTTGCACCATGTGAACATTCAATGTAGCACCGATAGACATTCTAAATAGGATGTGCCATGGAGTGTTAATTGTTGTTGGTTTAGATATGATATTTTGAAACAAGATGTCTACCAATTGTTGGTATGTAAGAGGTTGAAATAGATGTAGAAGGCACAAAAGAGCTTTTGTATTCATTGGATTCTTGCCCATAAATTCCAAATCATAAGCCAAAGATTTGCTTTGTAGTAGTGCATCCAACTCCATTGTTTGTTAATTGAGGGCCCAATTAGCAAAAACTTGGAACTTAGTTAACGAAAATGAAGAAGAAAGTACACTTGGAAGAGATATAGGAAGAATGAACACTTAATGGTAAAAAGATATTGATTGCATCATTCATTTGCTTCAAATGCAATAACAAAGCCAGAGCTATTGACAGTGAAGCTTCTGTTAGGTTTTGTTGTTTTCAACTTGCCACATGCCATCATTCACATCTTGCTCATACATGTCAAGGAAAGGAACACATAAATGAAGCACAAGATCTACATATGTGCCTCTAATTTGCACAGGCATGTGTTCTCCAGTGCACTGCAATATATCACCTGTCAAGTAAGGAACTTGTAGAATACTTTGGGCGCTTTTGCAAGAGTAGCAATAAGGTCAAAGAGGAGCACGGCTAACACGCAAACCACCACAACTCTCACACTCATGCTCAATCAAATATGCTTTGACATTTGTGAAGTGCAAGATGTCGAACACCTGCAATGAACAAGAAGATGTTACATATGCCTTTGAATGGTACTCAAATGGTAGAAGAAAGAGATATATGCTAGCAATTACCTTTGTTCCATAGCCCAAGTGTGAGACCTGAAGTTAGAAAGGCCTCCTTCCAACCATCCTTCATTGGACCTTTTGCGAGCTCTACTAGTATGGTGAAATCAAACACACAAATCGTGCCCTTTGCTTTCAAGAATGACATGTTCTTAAGCACATACATAACCACTCCTTCTTTGTTGAACTCTTGTATGAGCTGAGTGAGGGTGGATTTGTGCTCATTTATGAAGGCAAGCTTGAACTAGCAAAAGCAAGGACAAAGAGCAAAGTCATAAGTTATTGAATGTTTTAGTTTAAACATAGGAAAAATGAATGTTTGTTTTCACTTATAGCAACTCTATTATCGTGTCGAGGTCCATCAGCCAACAATGATTTGATCAACCATACCATCCTCACTTGTGACCTTAATGATCACAATTGCAATGGTAACCACAACACTTTCCACATTCCAATTGCAAAGGTTAATCATTTCTGTTGCCCAAGGCACATAGGTGCCAAGAGAATGATCAGGTTCCAAAGGAATATTGCCATCAAAATGCTCCCCTCCTCTAATTATGAATGTAGTTGCATCAGCAAGTAGAGAGAATTTTGAGGTTCCACCTTCACTTGTTCCTTTTGGAACAACACTTGCTCCCTCAATTCTATAAAATTGCCCAACTTGCAAGAAGTTGACAAATTGGTGAATGTAGGTCGAGGGTATGAGCAATGTAATAGTATGGGAACAAAGTTTATCTGTTATGTCAGCTTTCAAAAAGAAAGCATATTTGGCATTTGCAACTTTATATGTCCCATACTTTGCAAGTAACTTGCCCTCGAACACAAAGCTATGTGGTACACATGCGGATAGTTGAGTTATGCTCAATGACACTAATGAATTACCACCACCTATAAAATTCTCCTTGGTGGGCACAAGAGCTTTAGCATTGGATTGAAAGTTATGGGGTGGTGGCTGTAAATTGTTATTGTCATTAGGCTCATTATAAGAATTGGCTTCGTCATCATATTGTTCGGAGAGAATATGCTTGCTAGCTACAAATGAAAAATAAAAATAAAGTAAGATTCATATTGCATACTATGTCAATTGATTGTCATAATTTTGAAAATTTAAAAGTTATTTTATGTTCAATGATAATTTTGAAATTTGCAAAATTAGACTTTGCATGTTGCTCAAAAGCCAAACATTCAACGATCACATATAAAAGATGACTTTCTCATAATATATTTAAATCTTTAAATCATAATTTCAAAATCACCCTTGCAAAATTACTTTCATATTAAATTGTCCAAAGCCATAAGCAAATGTCTTGTAATAGAGTCTAGTTCAATCCCAACCCCATTATAAGAGAACAAAAGCAATGAGTAGCTTTAATGCTACTCAATGAGAGTCAATATTAATGATTTCAATCATGCCACTTTTTGTAGGAAAGGTGCATGTCATTGCACGTTTGGCACGCTCATTTTTACTTGAACGAACCACTCATGTACTAATTTTACACCTAAAATCAACATACTCTGAATATTTCTTTATGATCTCCTTCATTGATGAAAAACAAAAAACAACAACAAATCAAAAACAAATTTTCCCACCAAAGAAGACATCAAATATAGAGCAATGTCACCTACCTTGGGCATACACTTCTTGTGCTACTCCTTGGAATGAACCTCTCGAGGAACGTCTAGAAGTAGTTTTTTTAATAGGAGAGTTCTTTAAGAGATTTCCTCTGGGGTCTGCTTGGAGAAGCAATTGCAATTGGAGTTGATGCCAAACTATGTAGAGAGGGCCTATTTTCCATAAAAGAATAGGCAGAGTTTACAGGTACACCTACAATACATGCTTCAATGAGGAAATGTGCAGACTCGGGTAATGCAAGGTAAAAGAGGCCTAAAATTTATCGTAATCAAAGATGAAAGAAAGAAATCATATGCGAAAATTCTCTGCACAGATTGACATGCATTAGAAATTGTATAATGAATTGGAGCCCGTTCAATAAACCTGGCCCAAAAATCAAGGCCTTACATTCACAACTTCCTACATGCAAACTCAAAAACATACAGCATCGTAAACAAAACAATTTCTTCTTTTCGCAATCACAAATCCAAAAGAAAAATACGCAATGCAACAAAATATCCGTGAGCTGAAATCTCCCAGCCTAAGTGTAAATAATTAGGGAGAGAGATAGGAGACTCAAGTTCAGCTTTCTTCACAACACACAAAAGAGAGAGGACACAAAGTTGGAGGGTGAAGCCTTTCTTCACTTTTGCATACAACAACAATACAATAGAAGAGGGAAATACCCTATATCTCAAAACCTAGAATACGTGGTTCATATGTGAACCCAAACCAAAAACATACGTGGTAGTCTAACTACACCACGAGTACAACTAACATAGGCGGTGACATAAATGATAGTCATCCAGGAGATATATCGGGGGTAGAGCTTGATATCTCAACACTCCCCCTCAAGCTCAAATCCATCTCACGTACACCAAGCAAGCTCCTAAATCTGCGAAGCTTCTCGGTACCCAATGCCTTCGTAAAAATATCAGCCACCTGCTCCTCAGTGCTGACATAGACAAGATCAATCTCACCAGCTAGAACCTTCTCTCTCACAAAGTGATAATGCACCTCAATGTGCTTCGTTCTAGCATGATAAACTGGGTTATTAGCAAGCATGATGCTGCTAATGTTGTCACAATGAATGACAACTGCTGCATGAATTGACTGTCCCATATCTGCAAGTAGCTTCCATAACCAAGCTACCTCACATGCAGCCATTGCTGCACCCCTGTACTTAGCCTCTGTGCTCGACAAGGCAACTGTTGGCTGCTTCTTGCTGCTCCAACTGATGGCACCACTCCCAAGGGAAAACATAAAACCACTAGTAGATCTCCTGTCTGAGACACTACCAGCCCAGTCAGCATCTGTGTATCCATGTACCTGTAATGCACACCCAGCTTCATAAAACAGTCCATAATGCAATGTGGACTTCACATACCGCAGTATGCGCCTAGCCGCATCCAAATGTGGCTTCCTCGGTGCCTGCATAAACTGACTCACCAGCCCCACAGCATAGCTCAAATCTGGTCTGGTTATAGTCATGTAAATCAAGCTACCTACTATGCGCCTGTACATAGTAATATCTTCAAGAAGCTCACCTGTCTCTGCATTGAGCTTCACATTCTGCTCCAATGGAACAGAGATAGGCTTACAGCCTGTCATCCCATATTTGGACAGCATGTCCAAACCGTATTGCCTTTGCAATAGCCATATCCCACTCGGGGATCTAATAACCTCAATGCCCAAGAAGTAACGCAGCTCTCCCAAATCCTTCATTTCAAATTTCTGCTTCAACAACAGCTTCACTTCATTAATGTCTGCATCACTATCACCTGTAATAATCAAGTCATCAACATAGATGACTACAAGCACAATCCCTCTGTTTGTCCTTTTCACATAAAGTGAAAAATCTGAATTGGAAATCTGAAATCCAATAGTGACAAGATATTGCCCTATCTTGTCTGACCATGCCCTCGGCGCCTGTTTTAAGCCATACAAGGCTTTGCGCAACCTGCATACAAAATCGGGGTGTGCATTATCCTCATAACCTTCTGGCTGCATCATATAGACCTCTTCCTGCAAGTCACCATGCAAGAAGGCATTTTTCACATCCATCTGATGCAAAGACCATCCCTTTGCAGCAGCCATAGCAATTACTGCTCTCACGGTTGCCATCCTTGCAACTGGGCTGAAAGTTTCCTCATAGTCAATTCCATATGTCTGTGCAAAACCTTTGGCAACCAATCTTGCCTTGTACCTGCTAACAGACCCATCAGCATTGTGCTTTACTTTGTAAACCCACTTGCAGCCAATAGCCTTCTTATCATGAGGCAAAGGCATCAAATCCCAAGTGTGGTTTGCATCCAAGGCAGCCATCTCTTCATCCATAGCTGCTTCCCAATTTTTATGCCCTGCTGCATCCTCAAAACATGTGGGCTCTGGCTCCTCTAGAACCTTGACCATATAAGCATAGTGATGTGCTGTATACCCATCATATCTCAGCCTATCAACTAGATACTTAATACGAGTGGACCTCCGTACAACTGGATCAGTTGCAGGAGTCTTTAAATCATGCCTGCTTTTCCTTGCACCAGGTGTAACAACAGAAGGAATCCCAAGTTCCTCATCAAGGCTCATTTCAGAGCCACTTGACTCTCCATCAACATGAGAGCTACCAGCAGACACATCAAACACTGGAGCATGGTCCACTTTTTCTTTTCCCTTATGTGATACCTGCACAACACTATCAGGACTGCCATGTGACGATTCACTAGATCTCAATCTCCCTGTCCATGCATTAGATCCACTAGTAGAGGACTCTCTGGGTCCACTCAAGGCTTGAGATTGCTGCTCTGCATTTATTGCAGCATTCCCATTTCCTGCATCTGCATCTCCTACCATAACAGTTGGTGCATACCAGCTGCTCATTTCATCAAAAACAACATCTCTGCTCACTTGCATTTTGCGGGTGGAAGGGTTATAACAGCGATACCCTTTCTGGTGCAGAGCATATCCAATAAAGATGCATTTTTCTGCCTTTGGATCTAGCTTTGTTCTCTTCTCATCAGGAACATGAACATAAGCTATGCAACCAAATACCTTCAAGTGAGAAATATCTGGTTTTTGGCCTGTATACATTTCTTCAGGCGTCATGCCATGGACAGCTGCAGTGGGGGTTCTGTTCATAATATAAACAGCAGTTGCTACTGCTTCAGCCCAAAAATAATCAGGCATGTTTTTCTCATTTAGGATCGCCCGTCCTACTTCTGTAATATGCCTGTTCTTCCTTTCTGCAACCCCATTCTGCTGAGGGGTAGACCTGCATGAGTACTTCCTTTGAATTCCCTGTTCTTTCAGATATTCACAAAATTCTTCTGAAAAGTACTCTCCCCCTCCATCAGATCTTAGCACTTTAATATGCACACCTTTCTCTTTTTCAACCATGGCCTTAAAAGCCTTGAAATGGCTGAACACTTCACTTTTGTGCTTCATAAAATAAATCCACACCTTCCTAGTGTAGTCATCAATAAACGTCACATAATAATGGCATCCACCAATAGAAGCAGCTTTGGTTGTCCAAACATCTGAATGGATCACTTCCAAAGGTCTTCTGCTCACCTTAGCATTTTTGGGAAATGCATGTCTGGCCTGCTTACCCATTTGGCATGCTTCACATACCTTTTACATTCCCTCAACTCTGAATTTAGGCAAACCTGCAACAATGTTTTTCGTTTGCATAGATTTCAGCCTTTGTATATTCACATGCCCAATGCGCTTGTGCCATATCTCAATATCTGCAATGACACCTCTCCCATGCGCAAACATAGCGGCTTTCACCTCAGGCATATCAACATCCAAGGTGAACATTCTGCCATTTTTATTGCCTTTTGCAACCAAGCGGCACTTATTTTTCAAGTCCTCAACAAAGCATCCATCAGGATTAAATCTAACCTGCAGACCTTGCTCAACCATCTGGCCAACTGAAACCAGGTTCTTAGTGATTTTTGGAACATGAAGTACATCTGCCAAGTACTTCGTTTTGCCATCCTGCATAGCCAATGGCACTTTACCAACCTGCGTAATTGGGTGCGCAGTATCATCACCTGTTTCAACATAACCTGGCTTATCCAAATTTCTAACATCATGAAACCACTCACCATGACTGGTCATGTGGTTAGAGGCACCTGAATCAACATACCAAACATCATTGCAAGCTGCAGCATCTCCTGACATGGAGTTAACCATATGCTGCATCACAAAGAGGTGCTCATTTCTGTCGTCACCATGCCCACTTGATGATGCATAGTTGCTTTGCTGCAACTTCCCACTTTTGATGTCATTCTGCTTTTTATAGCATGTATTCTCCTTGTGTCCAGGCTTTCCACAATAATAGCATTCTGTGCTACTATTTACTTGCTGGTTCCTTTGCCATGAACCACGGCCTCTTTGGCTCCCCCTGCCTCTAGAACTACCACGTCCTCCTCCATAGGACTGGTTTTCCTGTTGTTGCTGCTGGTTCTGATTTCCTGCACGGCCACCAAAACGGCCTCTTCCTCTACCCCTGCCTCTACCTGTATTCGAGTAGAAAGCAGTCTCTTGAGAAGTTGAGGTGGCTGAACCACCATTCCTTTGCTCTTCACTCAACAAGAGAGCAATAAGTTCTTGAAAATCAGGAAATGTTTCACGGACTCCAATGGATGTCCGAAACTGTGCATAATCTTTCCCAAGACCATTCAAGGTCACGGACACTAAGTCCTCATCATCAACAGGTGCTCCAATGGAGGCAAGAGAATCTACAAGGCCTTTCACCTTCAAGGAATACTCATTTATATTCATATTTTTCCTTTGCACATTGTGCAGCTCCTGCTTTAGCTGCATCTTTCGTGCTTTGGTATTTGTGCTATACAGCTTCACCAATGTATCCCATGCCTCCTTAGGCGTCTCTACATCCTGTATATGCACAATCATAGAATCTGAAATGCTAACAGACAGCCAATACAAGCATTTTCTGGCTTTTTCATGCCATTCTTTAAAGGCCTTCAATTCAGCAGGAGTGGGAGCAGCACCCAAAACTGGTTCTGTAGTTTCACCACTGATGTACTCCCAAACTCCCTTTCCCATAAGGAAGTTTGTCATCCTGAACTTCCATGCTTGGAAGTTGTTCTTGTCAAGCTTCTCACTGACAATGGTAGACAGATTCTCAGACATTTTACAAATCACGAATTGCAACAGCAACCTGTAAACACAGCAAATGCCTCACAAGGGCAGATAGCAAAACTTCTGCAAACAGCCTCACAGGGGCAGATCCGCAACACTGACGAAAGTGGTATTTCACCACACAGGCACTTCCTAGTGACGATTTTGCATCAACAGGCAACAGGCATGAATCTGCAACTCCCAATATCTCTGCACACAGGCATACGATGCAATTTCGGTGGCACCTTTCCACCGACTAGCCGCGTAAGTGGTCGCACAGCGAAAAACAGGGCCTTTTTCTGAGTGCCTGCGAAGAACTTCCGCCTTCAAAACGGGCCCCGAAACGGCCTCAAATCAAAAAAATAAAGTCACCGCAAAGGGCCTCTCAATCTGAAACAGTGCACTCCTGCACTTCTGGCTGTGCTACCTGCAGAGATTTGCTCCCAAACTCGAAATAGGAAAGCAACACTGGTCCTCTTACCAAGACACCACAAACTTGGCTTGCTTTCTTGAGCTCCTTACCACGAACAAGGCTCTGATACCATGTAAATAATTAGGGAGAGAGATAGGAGACTCAAGTTCAGCTTTCTTCACAACACACAAAAGAGAGAGGACACAAAGTTGGAGGGTGAAGCCTTTCTTCACTTTTGCATACAACAACAATACAATAGAAGAGGGAAATACCCTATATCTCGAAACCTAGAATACGTGGTTCATATGTGAACCCAAACCAAAAACATACGTGGTAGTCTAACTACACCACGAGTACAACTAACATAGGCGGTGACATAAATGATAGTCATCCAGGAGATATATCGGGGGTAGAGCTTGATATCTCAACACTAAGTTCCCACAAACAAAATATAGAGGTAGTGTAGCAAGGATCCTATGTAGCTAAATGTGTTAGCACAGCAAGACGTAAAGGAAGTCAAATACATTAGTGCAGTAGCATGCAATAGAACTCAAACGACAAACCTTGGAGTCTCACACCTACCACCGAATTAGGGAGCAAATTCAAAGCGAACTGAAAGAATGAAGAAAGAAAAGAGAAGACTGGCATTGCAACCTCGCTCGAACGCTCCTATCAGTATCCATGCAGTCGTTACATCCCTCCATTCCAGGCATCAAAGATGAACGAAGAGCTCTTGGACGGATAACATTCGACTGGCCAACACCGTTATGAGATACAGTCAAATAGGCGGAGGAGCAACCCAGAAGGACATCGATATGCTCATCATGGACAGTGGCAACGCCAAATCCATCTTGCAGATACCACGCACAGAGATTGAAGAAGTGTAAACAAATTTCCGTTGAAACATTCACCTCCAGCTTCATTCCTGGAATTAAAACATGTCGCCATTTGCAAAAGCCTCTCCTCCCTGTCATCACACTGCGGTCTCGCAAAACCCTCCCTGACGCTGTCGCAAAAGGCTCTCCTCCACCGTAAGTTCGTGCAATGAGAGTGCAGACTTTCTCTCGTCTCAGCCAAAGACATCGGCCAAAATTCCATGCAATGCATGGACACGTTGCACAATTGGCGTAAAAAGCATGCATTTTAATGCATGCTGCCGTATGACGACTAACTACCACTTGGCATTAACAGCAGACACTTGGGCGAATCAATGAATAAACGTTTTTATTTAAAAAAAATCACTCATTTTCTACTTTCCCCAAACAAACCCTTTGCTAAGGCTACCCCGAGAGGGCAGGCGAAAAAGTTTGTGGCACATTTGGGTATGATCCTCTCAGCACTTGAGACGGCTCTATAATCTTACGATCAGCCGCCTTCTTTTCATCGTCTTCCTTGTTTTATGTACGCTTGAAAAACTTATTTGGCTGCCAAGATGTTGCCAGCTCATGTGATCACAGCCACATTAGCCCATCGAATTCATCGAATGCGCGTGTGAAAGACACTAGCGGAGCTACCGAGCTTGAACAGAATGTTTGAAGGAAAGCCAAAAGTAGAGCCGCAAGCTGTGACGCATCCGAAATTTTTTATTTTTTATTTTCCTCCTGAGCGACTTCCACTATGGTACGCTTTATCCCCTCGCAAATATCCATGAATTGAAACATCAACGCTTCAAAGCCTGCAATCGTCTCTCATACATATATCATATATGTGCTTCCGTATCGATCTACGTGAGTTCTGCGCTTCGTTCCTCCAACTCTTGCCTTCCTTAATGTCCTTCTGCTTGCCTACATATATCGCCATGTTGCAAATTATTGCGCATCGTTGCACAATACGCTTCTTAGCTCTTCTTCTGCTGCTGTTTTCTCTAGCTCATCCTCGTAGTTGTCTTGCATTCTGGGTATCTCGCGACGCATCGCACGGCTTGATTTATCAAACCACTTCCAATGGGGATAGCATCATGGACTTTTCTTCTGTCGGCTACAAAGAAGGCACTCAGGCTTTCCATCCGTACTCACCAAGGACAGGTGCTCTAACGGTCACGGTCAGGCCCTCCGGTTGCGGTCATGATGCTTCCCAAATTCAAGGGGCTATCGATTACATATCGTCTCTCCCATTCAACGACACTGTCGGCTTGCGTGGTGTGATCCAACTCTCAAGCGGGGACTTTCTTGTTTCTAACTCTACCTTCCAGATAAAAGCCAGTGGAGTTGTTATCCTTGGCAACGGCACGGATCCCGGAACGGGAACCGTTCTCCATGCAGAGCAATCACCTGGACTGCCTCTCTTCAATATCAGTGGGGCTGGAGAGCCAGCAGTCGAAGTAGGAACACGAGCTACAGTAACCCGAACTGTCCCTTCTGGGACTAAGGTGCTCTACGTGAATACAACGGAAGGCTTTGCTGCGGGCGATGAAGTGCTTGTTGGTTGGCCGCAGACCAAAGCGTGGTTAGAATTGATGAACATGACGAGTATATGGGCACGTCGCACCAATTTTGTCACAAAAGTGGAGCGCAAAATCGTTTCCATCGATCACGCCTCTCTGGAAATCACACTGGACATCCCCATCCCCTTTCGAATCGATACTCGATATTTGGGAGGAGAACATGTAGCCTACATAACAAGGTTCACACATGATGGCCGTATCAACGAGGTGGGTCTGGCAAATTTCATGGCAGAGCAGAAAGCAGTTCCTCCCTATGGAGACGGAAACTTCCTCGTGTTCTACGACACTGTGGAGGATTCCTGGATGAGCAACGTGGTAATCCGCGATTTTGGATTGAACACCATGACGATAGCCGGCAAACGCATCACCCTCGACGGCTTACAGTTGATAAGGACGATCTCGGCTCCTCCGTTGGGTCCCAAACCTGCAGATATCGCCTTGCAATACCCCGGATCGCAGATTCTGGTAAGCAACACGATCAGCGTCGGCGATCATGAATTCAATTTTCTGACCAGAAACGGTGTGAATGGACCAAACGTTTTCTACAACTGCACAGGAATAGGGTCTGCAAAAGCGCAAGCGCACAGCCAATGGGCTACGGGGCTGCTCTACGACAACGTGAATTTGACAGCGGGAAGCATAGATTTTATCAACAGAAATCTGCCCACAAGCAAGAACTTAGATCAGGGGATTGCTGTTGGATATGGGGTTGCTTGGCATTCTACTAGCGCAACATTGACCGTGTTGCAGCCACCAGGAGCTGCGAATTGGGCAATTGGGTGCACTGCTCAAATCGTGAAGCCAATGGTAGGTGCTCCACAAGGCTACATTGAGCCCCATGGAATTCCTTCTGCAGACCTTGTCTCCTTATACAAAGCTCAGAAAATGCTCGCATCTAAGTGACCGAGGCCTTATATTAATAGTAGTGTTCACTATCTACAAATTTGCACTAGTAGCATTTCAACTAGTGTTCACTATCAATAAATCTAGTACCACATGACTTTCACTATGTTTACATTTGGCTTAGGTAGGTACATCACAGCTACGTAATATGATCAACTTATGACTTGGTAACGACCTCGTAACTTTTCTCGTCAATGATATCAAATAACGTTCTTCTAAACCCAATCTTTTATATCCTTTTTTTGTTGTAGAGTATGCAAGGAGAAATTTTTTATATCCTTTTTTTTAATAGAGTATGGAAGGAGAAATTGATCTAGTTTCATTTCAATTTTCAACTAGTATTCATTATCAATAAATAAATTTGAACTAGTACCACATGATCAACCTTGCTTTCACTATGTTTACATTTGGCTTAGGTACATCATAGCTACGTAATATGATCAACTTATGACTTGGTAACTTTTCTCGTCAAGGATATCGAATAATGTTCTTCCAAACCCAATTGTTATAGAGCATGCAAGGAGAAATTGATCTAGTTGCGTTTCAACTAGTGTTCACTATCAATAAATAAATTTGAACTAGTACTTTATGACCAGCCTTGCTTTCACTATGTTTGCATTTGCTTAGGTACATCACAGCTACGTAATATGATCAACTTATGACTTGGTAACTTTTCTCATTAATGATATCAAATAACGTTCTTCTAAACCCAAACTTTTATATCCTTTTTTGTTATAGAGTATGCAAGGAGAAATTGATCTAGTTGCATTTCAATTTTCGACTAGTGTTCACTATCAATAAATAAATTTGAACTAGTACCACATGACCATCCTTGCTTATACTATGTTTACATTTGGCTTAGGTACATCACAGCTACGTAATATGATCAACTTATGACTTGGTAACTTTTCTCGTCAACGATATCAAATAACATTCTTCCAAACCCAATCTTTTATATCTTTTTTTTGTTATAGAGCATGAAAGGAGAAATTGATCTAGTTGCATTTCAACTAGTGTTCACTATCAATAAATAAAATTGAACTAGTACCACATGACTAGCCTTTCTTTCACTATGTTGACATTTGGCTAAGGTACATCACAGCTACGTAATATGATCAACTTATGACTTGGCAACTTTTCTCGTCAACAATATCAAATAATGTTCTTCTAAACCCAATCTTTTATATCCTTTTTTTGTTATAGAGTATGCAAGGAGAAATTGATCTAGTTGCGTTTCAATTTTTAACTAGTGCTCACTACTAATAAATAAATTTGAACTAGTACCACATGACCAGCCTTGCTTTCACTATGTTTACATTTGGCTTAGGTACATTATAACTTGGTAATTTTTCTCATCAATGATATCAAATAACGTTTTTCTAAACCTAATCTTTAATATCCTTTTTTTGTTATAGAGAGTGCAAGGAGAAATTGATCTAGTTGCATTACTTGATAGCGCTTGCATCTTGCTGCATTTATTTATTGATTGAATTCTATGTCCTATACTTTTTTTTAAAAAAGAATTGTGTTTTTATCTTAATAAGTGAAAAAGTTCTATAATAATTACATGACATATATCTCTACCCTTGCGAGATAAAACGAGGAGATACCAAAACCAGAAACTATCAAATATTTTGATGACTAGAATTACTCCTCCTCCTCCTTGGGCACCACCATGTCTTATTTGAATACAACCTTGATGTTTTGCAAGTAAGAGTCTATTCCTACAACATATCAAAAAGTAGCATATGGTGAAGCAGATGGCCAGGTTGTGTAACACAAAATACTAGAGAAGACCGTTTGGAAGGCACATTGGCTGAAGTTGGACCCTTCTATGCTAAAGCAATTGTCATCGCCAAGTCATCGTCCTACAGTGGCTTAGGGAGGTTGGATGCCACCTAGGCAAGGATTTAAAAAGAACATTTTTTTAAATAAAAATACGTACTTTTTGACTAAAGATCGCATCCTAATGCCCTAAACACAAAAAAACGTGGTTCTTTACACCAGTTGTCGATCGAAAGACCACCATGTGGTATACACTCTTATTGCACGGTACCATTACGCAAACACCGCACGGTATCAAGCCATACCAAGCAGTATCAACTACCTGCTAACATGGGAAGCCCAACTTCAGGTAAGTGAAGTACATGCCATTTTGTTACATGTCCATTGTTGTAGTTGTTATATCAAATAGAGTGTACTCATTAGCTATATTGTGCACTTGTGTAGTTTTCGTGAGACGAGTTTTGAGTTATTTATGAACGTGCATGAAGTCACGAAAGATGAAGGTGTAGAGGGCCCACATGTTGAGGGTTCACAAGCTGCAATGCAAAGTGCTACACGGGAAGATCTCACCTTTTTTAGCATCATAGTGAGTGATACAATGATCGAGTATTAGCGGGAGACGAGCAAGAACGAGCACCTACAAGCTAAAGTTAGTTGCCTAAATGCCATTATCCAACAAGCTGGCCAAAGGCAAACCTCAAAAATGCCTACGAGGAGCAATGCAACATCACCACTGCATATTCTCAGCAAGCACGAGATGCACAAGCCGCTCTCAACACATTGAAGATGGTGGCCGTGTTCCCAACTTGAGTCCAAATTTTGTGGGCTTGGGAACCAGAAATCCATCCACCCTTCCGTCACGTATCACTTTTGTGGATGATGGGCCTTTATGTCCAATATGCCAAGATCGTTTTGATATGGCAACTGGATATTATGCCCTATCGTATCATCATCGGTTTCACCTGGTTTGCCTGGCAAATATGCTAAAAGTTAGGAGTGCCTACCCAACTTGTAATGCTTCCCAAGCCAAGCAATTGTACGATGTTCTTGGCATTTGAGCAACATTTTCAGTGAATCCTCGGTTGAGAACACTATGATCTCATATATTAATGTACTACCTTGTAAAGACATATACCAATTTTGTTAATGGAGCTAATGCGATGGCTTTTTAATTATTTTGAAATATTTAAGTAAATGTTGTGTGAGGGATGTGTTTTTTCAAATCCATTATCCTTAAGGGTGTATTTTAATTGTCTTGAAATACTTAAGTAAATGGCGTGCGAATTTAATGTTGGGTTTATTTAAATCAATTTTCTTTAGAGGTGTATTTTAATTATTTTGAAATAGTTAAGTAAATGGTGTGCAATTTTAATGCTTGTTTTTCTTCAGAACTCCACAATTAATACTTAATAGTTTTTCTTCAAACCTCTGCAAATCCACCTGCCATGATGATCATACTGCTCTCCATCCTGTCCACATTTGTGTTGGTGGTGTTGTTGTGCAGGTTATTCATCATTTTGTTGAACAATTGCATGTGATGCAATTGTTCATGCGGCCCGTAAAATTAGCAATAGGATATGGACCTAACATGCACCAACAATCTTTTGATGCTCATGATTTTTGTAAAATGAGCTTCTTAGTATAATTTTTTGGCCACTTAATCTGTAACTATAAATTTTGGAAACTAGGCACATGTATACTTTTTGCCTAGCAACTGTGGCTTGAAATGTAAACTATGATCAAACTCTACAACTATCAATCAGTACCGTGTACAATAATATGATAATGATCCGTTATTATGTTTATTGATGTGAAAATTTGCATGTTTGAAAATTATCGTAGATTAAATGTCATTGAAATTGTAAATATTTTAGAAACACTTTGATATCAAATTAAAATGCATATCAAATACTTTACATATCAAATAAATTGCATTTTGAGAGAATTGCATTTTAAGTGGCATTTGACAGAGGCCATGGCTTTTTTCCAATGTGGGCTTGGCACCATGCTCAATGCATATCCAGTGCGACATATAGCTTCAAACACATCTTGTTGTGCTTTCTCAATATGTTGTGCTTTTCGAGGGATTGTTATAGCACATGTGCATGGGCATTCAAACGAGGCCCATTACTACATTGTCCTCTTTCCATCTACATGTTCGAGCAGCTTGCCGATTGTGCAAGGGATCGAGCACCACCACTATGTGCAGTTGCACTTTGCGAACAACTTTCCATAGTCATCGATTGCTCGCCTGGGGTTTCAAGACCCATTGTTCTTTCTTCAATTATAAGTTGAGATTGGTGACATGCAACTATTTCATCCACAATTGTGTCTGCAGTGCCAAATGTCTGACCACCCAAGACGGCAATCACCCTTTCCACTCCCAGACCCTCACACTTTCCAATTTGTCTTTGAGGGTCACCTAAGAAATGTTTGTGCATACGAGTTCCTGAACCTGTGTACTCTTCATGGCAGATGTTACATATCCACTTTGTGGCACTTATGAGTGTAACATAAGCTCGAGCTTTTGCAAGTTTTCAGCCTCGTTTCTCTGGAGCCATTCTCATGGACTCTGTATGCACGTTTCAATGGATCAATAATGTGAAATTGTCAATTGTCACAGGTATAAAAACATTTCTTTGATCTTAAACTTTTTTTGCATGGAGAAATCATCTCCGTCATTCAAATTCTGCCAATCTTCAATAAGTGCACCAGACCTCGAGACAGAGCAACCATTCAATTGTCTTGCCCCCTCCCGACATAATTGGATGGTTATAGACGTGGTAATCTGCCTAGGGACCTAGGCGATCTGGCAGTCTGCCACATGTCAGTTGCCACGTGTCACTCCCAAAAACCCTAAAATTTCAAAGTTGTCAAAATTCAATTTTGATCGCACCCATGGGTTCCTAACAACTTGGACTATCTATTGACATACTCTAAGGTCATAATTGCACCATACTGAGCTTATTTGTTTATCGTCTTATCTTGTATCTCCATTACTCTTGGCATGCTACGAGGCCCACACCCAAAGCTCAAGGAACATTCTCTTGAATGGTTCCTATGTCAGTATGCAATCTGTGTATTTGATTGGTCCCATGTTTGGGTACTCAGGTCGGGTGTGGTTTCCAGATGTCCCTCTCAAAGAGAGGCCATCACTCTTGTGGGTCACTAATGCCCATAACCCCAAGCAAGGGGGTCCACCCTCAAATGCTAGACCTAGTCCCCATTGTCCATAACTGAACAGTAGGAAAACATTTCATTTATTAATAAGCATACTATTGAAAAACAAAAAGAAATAGTACCAAGCAAGTGGATACATGTTGAAGCAGGATGACATGGGTAAATGCATGGTGGCTGCTATTGAACTCAAGATCCTATCCATAGGTATGTGCTCATCACCACAAGGAGTGCATGATCCCACCATTGGATAATGTGCACCTTCCCTTATCCATGGAATGAGTACTTCACGTGTGATTGGGAATGGGCATTTAATACATCCGTCATGATGATATCTCCACAACTGAAATCTGTTCACTGACAACAACGATAGCACCCGCCCTTGCAAATCTACCAAATAGAAACACGTCAATCTAAATACTCAAAGATCCAAAAGGACCACCACATCTTGAGCTTTCCCAGCATGTGGCCCATGCGACTGTTGAAGAGCAAGACCAGTAGCCCCCTCTTGAAGAATGTCTTATTTGATGCCAGGTCTACTCGTCTCTTCCTTTGAGCTTGAATTGTCTGGGTCAAGTAATAGCTCTCCATTCTCTCTTCCTCCAATTGCTCTAAATGCATCGATTCAAAGAGAGTCATGTATGATTGTGGAGTCATGGCTAACTTCACACGATAGCCGAGCAAGTGCTTTAGATACCAATCTTCTCTCCTCATAATTGGATTATTGTGGAACCATACACAAAATCTATGAAGTTGATTTCATACGATTTAGTATTTTCATTCTTGATGTAAAATGGTTTAGAACTATTTACAACGGTCCCCATGCGACAGTGAGAAAAGACAGTAGCGGTTTCTTTGCAATAGACTCCACCAAATTTTGGAAAGATGAAAGTGATACTTTTGTTCTTCCGAGCACTGTGAGCAGGTGCATACTAATGATTTAATTAATCGAAGCTTTCGTTTTTAAAGATCCATTGATACATGGACTTAAGCATAATTTCATATATATAATTGATGGCATTTGGCACCCATCTTCAATATAGATGGTTTTTCATCCGGATCGTTCTGATCCAAGATGGTGGTATGTGATCCAAGTTGCACCACAAAGTAAGAAAATTTTTGAAGATAGATATGTGGATATGGAGATGCCCCTACCAATGCCAAATCCAATTGATCCATATGAATCTAGCAAAGAAGATGAAGATCACAATATGAGCCAAGAGGAAGATGCACATAATGACATCGTACAGGAGGAAGATAGAGATCATGATATTGAGGAAGAAGACGAAGATCATCAAGAATCACCACACTTTATTGAAGAAGATGATCAAGTACTCTTAGGTGAACGTACAATGCTAGAGTACGATGATAATATAGGAGATCAACTCAGTATAGAGTTAGAGATAGACTTGTTTGGTGCGTTAGACTTGGCTCAGGATGAAACCGTTGATGTAAATGCTCTTCATTGATTTTTTTCATCTCAAACTTGGACATGAATATATGAGCTTCAAAGGCTTGATGTACATGCTCTCGTACTTTGATTCTCTCAAAAGATCAAACATGTATGAAAATAAAAAAAAATTTGTCATTGGAAAAAACTATCTTTTAAGGTCGATATGGGAGAAAAAACTCTCTATAAAACGTCGTAACAGAAAACTGTCTCAGTGTTGCTATATAATGACCATTACCAATCTGATAAAAGTCGCTATATAGCGACAAGTTTAGCAAACGTCACTATATAGTGACATTTGACTAAAGTCGCTATATAGCGACCGTTAACAAACCCCGCTTCTAATACCGATGATTAGTGCCCTGCGTACACTAAACATCGGTACTTAAGCATCACAATAGGATCCGTGTGTAGTAGTGATTCCAAAATAGAGGAAGCCAACATGACCGTGGCCTCATCTGGATTCAAAATGCACCTATCCGTGGAGTTTCCACAAGTGCACAAATTGAAGCTTTTGTAGATAAGTACATCTCAACAGACATTTCTTTGTTCCAACTAGAAGAAAAACAAATTCAAACACACAAACATCACAAAATTTTCTTCAAAAGAAAGATCAAGTGTAGGTTTGGATTTCCCCGACCACTAATGGCAAAAAAATGTATACTCTTGCCCAATAAAAACTCACGATAAACTGAATGAGCTCAAGAAGAACATGAAACGTATTCAATCGCTCCTAAACGAACAATCTACATTGTTGCTGGATTACAACTCCTTCTTGACTGCTGTTGACCCATGTGAGCAAGATTATATCTTCACATTGCAAGCATCCATATCACAACCAACATTATTCTTTAAAGACACCCCAGCCCCCAAAGACATTTTCACGAACAATTTCAACCCAACTTTGTCCAAGTTATGGGGTGCAAACATAGACATCCAATTCATACTTAATCCACATGGGGCAGCTTCGTGTTATACTTCCTATGTCACCAAAATAGACAAGGAAACCACGAAAGCAATCAAAGTGGCACTTTCCCAAAGTCAAATGTCAAATGCTATGCCAAATGAGCACATTCATAGAGTAGGAACTGCAATTTTAAACACTCAACACATTAGCTCTCAACAAGATTTGCGAACACTTTTGCTGAAGCGACAAGAAAAACTAGAGCGACTTCTGCCAAAAAGCACTAACATACGTAAAAAAACAATACAACGTCTGTGCTCAACAGATAACACGATCTCGTATGCAAGAGAGAAAAGCAGATAGTATGGAGAATCAAAAATTTGATTACTATAAAACTGATACAATAGATGGCGTTGCGTCCCAACCATGCGCTCCAGTGTGAGAAGCTTCAATGGCATGCTGGAAACAATAGAGGATGGAGGCTGGATGCTAAGGAATCAGGGTTGCTGTAGCCAATGATGATGATGGGCTTCACGAGCTTGCTCTTATATAGCCATCAGTCGTAGTCGGTTAGACCCAATTGGGAGACCGACCTAGTCGGCCCAAAATGGCCGACTAGAGGTTGGTCCCGAAATAGGCCACCGACCACATGTTAGAACCATGGCACAGAATAGAGCAACTTAACTACGGTCTTCGTTTGGCCCACAGCCATCCAAGATCATATGGGACTCCAAACGGGCCCCGCAACCTGAGAGTGGGTTGCTCCGGGAAATGCTCCATCTACCCTCAGTGCGGTCAGTCATGGGATGCCTTCCCGCACTTTCATGTAGCCTAGTTGGCAGTGTGCCAACTCTATCTGAAGCGTCCAGCCATCAGGCCACACATGGCCCCCATCTGGTGTCCAAACCAGGACCTACTGGATAAGCGAGCTACTCAAATGCCTTCTCCTCATATGGGGGGCTTACAAGTAGAGTTAGCTGGTTCCCGTGTAGTTACACGAGAGTGGAGCATTGATATCTAACACCCCCCCTCAATGTCCACCTGCAAGTGAACTTACTTTTTTGGCCCAATGCCAAGTCGATGAAGATGCCTCTCCAGCAAGTCTCTTCCAAGAGCCTTCGTGAAGATGTCCGTAGCATTCTCTATAGTCAGACATTACACCAAGTCGACCTCTCCATCCATGATGAGCTTGCGTACAAAGTGATATTGAATCTCAATGTGTTTTGTGCAAGCGTGGAACACAAGGTTCTTTGCAATTGCCATGCAACTCTGATTGTGACATGATAACTCCGTAGGCTTGTTCTGCACTGCACCCATTTCCCCTAAAATCCTCCTCATCCACACTGCCTCACAAGAAGCAAAACATGCTTATTTGTACTCAGCCTCAGTAGAAGAAAGAGCAACTGTAGGTTGCTTCTTATTGACCCATACACAACTCTAGATCCAAGTGAGAAATAGTAACCTGTCACTGATCTCCTACTGTCCACGTCTCCTGCCCAATCCGAGAATCCGATCAAGATGTTGCCTTTGGTATAGGTGATGCCATAATCAAGTGTGCCTTTGATGTATTTCAGCACCTGCATCCCTACCCTCCAATGGTTCTCCTGAGGCTAATTGGAAAACCTGCATAGTACACCAGTTGCAAAGCTGATGTTCGGCTGCGTGTTGCACAAGTAAATCAAACTGCCCACAAGCCTTCTGTACTTCGCTTCGTCCACCAGTGGTGATGAATCCTCGTTTGAGAGCTTCACGTCAACCTCCATAGGGGTGCCAACTGTCTTGCACTCAGCCATGCCAAATACCTTCAGTATCTCTCTAGCATACTTCAGCTGTGAGATGAAGATCTGTTTGGCTCTTGCCAAACTTCAATCCCCAAACAGAAATGCATCACTATCATTTCAAACTCTCTTCCTAGAAACTGCTTTGTCTGCGAGATCTTTTCTTCATGGTTCCTTGTTATGACAAGGTCGTCCACATAAAGAACCACGATCATACACCTGCCTCCTTCTCTATAGATATACAAATTTGCATTAGATGGGCTCCTCCTGAACCCATTTTGTAGAAAGTAGGCATCAATCCACTGATACCATGCTCGTGGGGCCTGTTTTAGCCCGTAAAGTGCCTTCTTTAGATTACAGACTTTACCTTCTGAACTGGGGATTGAACCGGGGATCACAAAACATGGTGGTTGTTCCACATATAACTTCTCCTTGAGATCTCCATTTAGAAAGGCGGATTTTACATCCATCTGAAACACGGGCCAACTTTCCTGTGCTGCTAAAGCCAAAACACTATGAATTGTGGTTAGTCGAGCTGTGGGAGCAAAAGTATCCTAATAACTCCCTAATAATCAAAACCATATACATGTGTGAATCCTTTTGCCACGAGCCGAGCCTTGTACTTATCCAACGTGCCGTCGGACTTGTACTTTGTCTTGTACACCCACTTGGTGCCGATTACCTTGCGTTTTGGTGGTCGATCCACAAGGTCCCAAGTGTTGTTCTTCATTATGGAGGCATATTCTGACTGCATAGCCTCCATCCACCTATCATCACCCTGTGCCTCTTCAAGACACTTGGGTTCTTCAGCACGGATCACCTCTGTCATGAAAGCGTAGTTGACCAAGTGTTCCTGCACCCTTATTTGCTCCTCTAATCTCTTGGACTGATGGTGTTCGGATAGTTCCTCAATGGCTGGAGGTTCTCTACCATCCAAAAGCTGCTTTACCCACTTCAGGAATGGTGGTTGCTGTTGTGGTTTTGCAGGCTCTTCTTCCTCTTCTTTATCTTGAATCCTCCCAAGCACCGTTGGGGGAGTTCAGTCTGCTATTGGTGGTTGTACTGGATGGATATCCTGGTCCTGGTTGTCTAGGAAGGAAGCATCCTCCTCCAATTGATGTGGTTGTTCTGAGAAGACCACATCGTGACTTACTATTACCTTCTTGGTAACAGGATTATAGATACGGTAACCCTTCGCCTCTTCACTGTAGCCCAAGAAAATACACTTCCGGCTCTTCGGTTCCCATTTGGTCCTGTTAGCATCAGGGACATGCACAAAACAGTCACATCCAAAAACTCTAAAATGTGCAGCTAAAGGTTTCTTACCAGAAAAGGCCTGCAGTGGAGTCATCCCGTTCACAGCCTTCATGTAGCTACGATTCAGAATGTAAACTACCGTGTTACATGCTTCAGGCCAAAAAGTCTTTGGTAAATCTTTCCCTTTCATCATACTCCTACCCATTTCACAGATGACGCGCATCTTGCACTCTGCTACTCCATTTTGCTGTGATGTATGTGGCGGGGGTTTCTGCCTCTTGATCCCGTGACTTTTGCAGTAACTTTTGAATTCACTTGATGTGAACTCTCCACCTCTGTCTAATCTCAACTTCTTCACCTTCCTCCCCATTTCTTTCTCGACCATTACATGCCATTCTTTGAACTTACTAAAAGCCTCATCTTTAGTCTTTAGGAAGTATATCCATATCCTTCTACTGTAGTCATCGATCAGTGTCATGAAGTAGTAGGAACCACCCAAAGCTTCCGTCTTCATCTTTCTGCAGAGGTCCATGTGAACGAGCTCTAGAGGAGCCTTTGCCCTACTGGCCTCTTTAGGAAAGGGCTACTGATACTGCTTGCCCATCATGCAAGCTTCACATACATCGGGCAGATCTATAATTTCTGGTAGGTCAACAATCATTCCACTTTTATGCATCTCCTTTAAAGAACTAAGGTTTAGATGACCAAACCTCTTATGCCACAGCTTTGTGTTGCTCACATCGGCTCAAGCACTGAAAGCTAAGAGCTCATAGATGTTGTGCATGTACCTTTATCAATGACCTTCCCTTGAAGATCCAAAATCTGTGTGCCATTCTTATCGAAGTGAACTTTGAGGTCCCGATCCATGATCGCAAAAATGAACAACAAGTTCCTCTTGATATTTGGCACATAAAGGACATCGGACAGCTGTTTTACAACTCCATCTGACTTGAGAGCAATTGTACCTTTTTCTTTTGCCGGACATTTTGCATCATTGCCGACTGCTACCAAGATGTCATTCCCTACCGGATGTAGAGAGGTATACCAATCCTTCTGACTGGTCATGTGGTGTGATGCACCACTGTCAATAATCCAAGGTTCATCCACAGGTACATGAATTGCCTCCATGCAAATCTCCTCAATTGCTACAAACAGCTCTACTGGTACTGCCTACGTGCTGTTGCTGGACTCTTTCTTTACTTCATCTACAATCTTCTTCTGGCACTCATTCTGCTTGTGCCCTACCTTGTTGTAATAGAAGCACTTGATCTTCTTCTTTCTCTTTTTATCATCAGAAGAAGATGGGTTACCAGAGTCCTTACCCTTACCTTTCTTTGATCCAGATGAGAAAGTCGAATCTTCTCCGGTCTTCATCTTTTGACGCATCTCCTCCTCCAGAAGCATTGCGCTGAAATCCTCAAAGTTGAGGGGCGGATTTCTGTTCTACATATTCAGCACCGTAACAAGACTATCGTGCTTTGGTGGGAGAATCCATATGCACCTTCGTGCTAGATTCTCGCTGGTGATGGTGATGCCAATCACAGTCATCTGATTGTGCAGATTCTTCACCCTAGTGATGAACTTCTCTGCCATTTCAGACTCAGACAGTTTCTCGTTCGAAGTTGAGTTCTAGAATCTGAATCTGCGTCTGATTCGCGGTCTTGTACTGATTTTTCAAGACCGTCCATGCCTCCTCCGCTGTGGTGACATGTTGAATTAACGCCATGATAGAATCACTTACACTGCAGACAATAGAACATAGCACATCTGCATTTCTTCTTGTTCATGTGAGAATCTGATCCGCAGTTGGTACTTTCATGAGCAACACTGGTACAGGGAAAACCTTCACTTTGATGGCTATTGTCCAAGCAATTATAAGACACTACTTACACAAAGAAACCTCAATTATAGAACTCCCTAAAGTTCTCCTTCTAGCGTACACTGGCAAGGTTGCCTTCAACATTGGTGGGACAACAATCCACATTGCTTTGCATTTGCCTTTGATAGCATCCCACTACACAAGTCTTTCAGCAAAGAAGTTGCAAGAACTATCCCAACATTACAAGGACCTTGAGCTAGTCATTTTCAATGAGTTGTCTTTGATTAGATATAACACATTGATCGTTTTGATGATATGTGCTTGCAAGAGATTAAACATAACCATCTCCAACCATTTGGAGGGATAGATGTGATCCTTTGTGGAGTTCTTTGTCAAGAAAGCCCAACTAAGGACTCATGGTTCTTCTTGGAACAATCAAATAACATGCCAATGATATCATCATATTGGAAAGAAAATGTCCTACTATATGAACTAATCATGCCAATGCGACAAGCCAACAATTCTCCTCCTGAACAAAATACAAATAGGTCAACACACATTGTAAGACATTGACTACATATACAAGCATTACTTAAGACAACCATTGGAAAAAGAACATATTCCCCAATTATTTTACACTAACGTTTCAAAAGATGTTCACAACAAAGAAGTTCTTAACTTGTTGGAAGAACCTCCACACATTCTATAATCAAACAACACAAAACACAAGATATGCAGCAAAACAATCACAAACCCAAAGAACACAGGCGGCCTACACCACACTTTGCATTTGAAACGTGGGATGATAGTAGAGATCTATTCAGGGAACTTAGACATTCTAGATGGTCTAGTGAATGGTTTTGATGGAGTATTCAAAAGCTCTAAAACAACAAAAAAACCAAATGTCGTTTGGATTCTTTTTAACAACAACATAGGCAAAAGGGCAAGAATGAACAATGCACACCTTTATTCAAAAGACATCCCTCACACATGGACTCCTATACATGCAATCACAAGAGAATTCCAAATAGGGAACAACTTCCTTATCACAGTTTCCCATCATCAGTTCCCAATTCAACCAGCTTCTACTATAAGTATCCACCATTGTTCCTAAGTATTAACAATGCATTTCCTCGCCCTTGACCCTTGACCCTTCTTTGATCAAGTCATATGGTCTCACATACATGATGCTTTCCCGTATTTGCAACCCTGACAATCTTTTCCTAATCAAACCTCTCCTACCTAAACACATCAAAGAAGGTGTGAATGTTCTTCAAGAGCTTAAACACTTGTAGAACAACCAAAAATGGATCCCAAAACAAATTAACTTCTTCACAAGTACCACAAAAGTCAAAACAATACAATCCCTTAACACACACGCTCTTACATCCCACTTGAAAGACATCCTGTCCAACAATAGCATGCTCTCAGCCAAAATCTTATGCCTTCAAAAATTGCATGTAAGCAATTCAACAAGACTTGCACTTCCAGGATTCTTATGCGTTTAGAGGAACAATGGGGTCAGGGTCTAGCCACATGCCACAGCTCATGCATCCCAACTGATACAAGAAAAATACATTATCGCAAACAAATGTGAGTGCTTGGTAGCAATGTTGGCATAAAATAAAATGAACAACCAGGTTGTCATAAACGTTTACAAATCCCCTGCAGCACGAACCAATACACTGCTATCTCTGCTTAAAACCTCCTCCAAAATATTGCAATGCCAACACCGATAATGATCATAGGAGACTTCAATATTGACTATAACACCTCAAATACTAACACAAAACTACTCCAAACATTCATGAAATATTACAATGTGACACAATTAATCAATGAACCGACCAATATACATGGATCAAGTATTGACCACATTTGGACAAACAACCCACAACAACACAAACTATTTGGAACAAATTATATTTATTGGTTTGACACTCCCTTCTTTACACAAACTTGATTCTCCCTTTAGGGCAAGTCTTATGAATGCAATTCACCTTTTTTTTTTTTAACGAGAGAAAAGTAAATTTTATTAGGAAAAACATTTTAGAAAAAAGAATACATTAGCTCCTCCTAATGAGCTAGTTCAAAACACGAGTTGTAGTAGCAGTAGCATCGTGAGATGCAAAGTAAACTAAATACAAACGAGCATCATCTATGATCATGTTAACAAAATCCTCCGGGATTCGAGCACAATGAAACACGTATTTGTCAAATTTGGTGTACCACAATAGCCCTGAAGAGAAATTTTCAAGAGATACAGATATGATCGTGTGCCTAAGAAAGCCACCAAAGTACACCACGCTAGATGCTACGAGTAATATAGGAGTCCCGAAACAAATGGAAGTGAGACTTCGCATCCACTCAACGGAACGGGCAAGTCAGAGATATGCTTTTTCATTTACAAAGTCTGTTAGTGGATAGTTTCCCGGTTAACAGTCTCCATAATGTGAAATTGAACTGACTTGAAGGAGTAGAAGCCCATACTCTTAGAATCTGCCTAGTCCATGTGTTCACCTAGTCTAGTGGTGCATAATTCTTCCAGTGGAGCTGAGTTGCAAGTGGTATGTCAACTGTGGAAGAGGTGTGCTCAGCGGGAATTGTATTTCTTATATTTCTTGCTATGGACATTATTTTATTTTAGTCAAGTGTGACTATGGCAAAGTATTATACCAGACATGGTGGAGGTCCTAGTGGATGCTTTGTGTGGTTTAGTTGGGGATGCATAACTAGCCTATGATTTTGTCATGACTTTGAACGAGATCGTGAATGAAAAGAGAACTTACTTTGACAATTCATTGCCACAGATTATGTACCAGTTTACGACAGTGACTCAATCATTGGTCTTGAGAGATCAAACATAGATGCTTCACACATTAGTATGGATCAGCCTGTAGTTTTTCATCATGCGCATTTGCCGGGTTATTGTTTGCTTTGCTATAGCTAGTTTTGTTGAGGTTTAGGGGATTTTCTATATATAGGTATCTTGCATATAACTTATGCATTGCTCAATGGAATTCAGCAAACTTTGTCTTCAAGTTATAGTACACATTCCAAAATTAAACATGAGACTAAAAAATTATGGAATAATGATATGGAATGAGATAGTTAAAGTATTACAAGTACTATGTTGCATGTGAAGCATGCATCCTGAAGAGTATATGAAATAGTAATTTATTAAAAACATCAAGATTTTATTTTGTACATACATGCAACAAACTAATCATTCAAAAGTATACTATGTGAGCTTCTCCTCAAACCAAGGACACACCTAAATGAGAACATTTGGTATATAATGGGTTAACGGGCCTCCAATGTTGTGCTAAAGTGATGCACGCCCATTTGAGGGCACATTCCATAACTTTCTTTTGATTTGTTGAAAACTAAAACGGGTTGAAACTTTGGAAACTAGTGGGATACTGTATGGTGGTCTTAAAACATTGATAGTTGATGATATTGGTTTATAGATTTACCCTAGAATGGAAGATGTTGAGAATGTCCAATTTGTGCATGTGCAAAGATCTTTTAATAAATCCAACACTATTTAAAATTTTGAATTGTTTCTTTTTCCATGCACTTGCTTGCTATATGGCTCATAAGCATGCCAAAGGTCATTGCATTTCATAATACATAGCCTCAAACTCGATAGCATGCCCTTTGGCCTGTTTGTGTTTTGAAGCATTCTAGGCCACATTGCACTTGTTTGGGATATCCAATTCTGCTGATGTATATCACCGGAGGGGGGGAGCCTGACAGCTAAATATATTGCTACTCTCGCGAATTTTGAATTTTCACACCTCCCGCCCATCGAATCTTGGAATATTAAGTACTTGCAACCTTCCCACGTCCTATAAACGCCCTGCTTGATGTGACCTCGCACAAACTTTGGTTTGGCATTGTTGTCTTTTAGGTAAGTTGCCTTCTATTTTGTGCTTGCCTCACAAACTAGCTTCTCTTTGTTTTGGAGGATCTATTCAGGATTGATCGTCGCCATGGCATCAATGGAAACATGCAACTTTCCATGGCTTGCAAGAGAAACAGATAGAGGATGTGAGACAAGAAGGATAAAGAGCTTATTCAAGGCACAAGGAACAGATTACGAGTCAAGGAAAGCAATGGTACGGTATCGAAAGGCAAATCATTAGGGGAGAAATGGGGTCTCAAAAGGGCCTCATAAGGAATGGATTAGGGGAGGATTAGGAAACTTAATCTCATCCTACGTGGAGGGCTCATAATGGAGGCCCAAGTGGTTTTGGTAAGCTAGAGGTGGTTTTGCAAGCCATAAAGGGGGAGGGGCCAAAAAAACGTCTAGCAAGGTATAAATATATTCAAAATCTATACATTTGTAGTCACATTATTGGTGGTTGGCTTAGTGGTTCGGGCCCAAAGGTGGGGGCTAGGTGGTTGCAGGTTTAATTCCTTCTGGTGCGCATTAAGGTTTTGGAGAGGTGGGTGCCCAAGGTGGTGGCTATTGTAGCCACCTTGCCATGTGGTAATCTTGCATGAGGTGTGGCTTACACTGGTCCCTATACCATCTACACACCCGTGGGATCCATGCCACTTACAAGCCCACTTGCAGGTCCCCTTTTTGACCTTTTGACCTTTAATGCACCCCCCTCCCCACGTTTTAAATTTGGGGACACATGGCAACACATGGTGCTCTCTCCCCACAATTGGTGGTATTCTTGTCCAAATCCATGGTATTCCTTGCTCCTTTTTCAAATTGAAACCACCTATGAGCTCATCATAGTAAATGCCACATGCCACCTCACCGTACCATTGCCCCACACAAAGGAGCACTCTCATTGGTACACCTCAAATCCCTCTCTAATCCCTTGAAATTAGGAAACACTAATAGGAGGCCCTTTTGAGACTCCATTTCTCCCCTAATGATTGTCAAAAGATGATCTATTGTGTTTTATTTTAGACCTATTTTGTTCTACTGTTACGTTCCATCTCTTCTACTCAATGCACAAATAGCCCAAAAAAATAACAGAGTCAATGTAAAAAAAACCAACAATATTCATCATCCAATTTCATTGCTCTTCTTTTTTTAAGACAACCATCCACACAATAGCCGTGAACTTATCTTAGTCTATGTGATCATAAGGTCAATCAACATGAACAAGAGCATTACTCCCAAAGTCTCACACAAACAACCAGTAAAATAACAGAGTTTGCAACTCAACACATGGATATCCTTAAAGAAAAAATGCCAACCAAGCCCACAATTGCAACCAAAATTTTTGGGCTTCTTATATTTGATTATGGGTTCAACATGTTTGGGCACAAAGGAAGAGAGTGTTTTAATTGTGGTGCAACATAATCATGAAATAAAATAGTCAAATAGGCAGCAACCAATTCAATGCTATGTAGCACATATATTAATTGATTTGTTGCTATGTAGCTAATCTATTGACAAACAGTAACCGATTTTATGCTATATGGCACATACAATAACTAATTCAGTGCTATCTAGAAGAAATACTAACTATTTTGGTGCCATATAGATGATCTATTGATTTTAGTGCTATATAGCATAGACAATAGCTAGTGTAGTGCTATGTAGCTCCTTTATTGACATAGACTAGCTGATTTAGTGCTACATAGCTGACTAACTGATTTAGTACTACATAGCTAACTAATATAGCTAATGTGGTGCTATATAACACATACAGTAACTTTTTTCCATGTGAAAGAGAACTCATACAACTACATAACATTAACAGAGAACTCATCCATGGATGTGCAATGTGCTTTATAGCATAGATAAACAACATCAAAAGATAACAATTGAATATAGGTTTAATTACTAAAAATTATTTGGTAGGTACATTGGTCTTACAAAAGCTCTAGCTCCTTCACCATATAGTTTTTAACATCATGTGAACCATAATATATATATAAGACTAATGACGAGAGCACCACTCACATTTTGTACTCACAAAATGGCGGTAATATTGTTTTGAGGGCATGGATACCTCATCCTTTGGATTGCTTAACTTGTTCATTTTACAAAATTTTATGTAGTCATGTGCAATGTTCCACATAGCCAGCTCTAGTATATCAACATTTTTGTGAGATAAAAGGGATCCTGCTGATTGTCCTCAGGATCAAAACTCTCAAGACAAATGCATACATCAGGGTCATTTAGGATGGGCTTGTACTGCATGTCATCAAAATAAGCAGCAATGTGTTATTAGGGTTGAATTCAATATAAAACCTCCAAATGTATTCAAGATTCTTGAAGAAAATGGGTTTCTACCAATAACTTGTAGAAACCCTAGGGACATCATCAAACTGAAATGGTGCCTCTGTGCATTCATCTTGGCCCAGCTCTGCCAACCAAAAATTTCTTCTCCTACATAGGTTAGGAAACGCCTGTCGCGTTGTATTTTCCATATTGTGGTAGTGCAAACTGCTCCAAAGAATTAAGCCAAACAGCTTTGAACATGCCTTAAGGAAGTATTCAGCATCCTTTCACACCACGACAACCTCATTTGGCTTATCCTATAGCAATTTGAAATTTTGAAGATGCTCAATATTGGGGTAGCCTCTCTCCTATAAATCATGTATCTTTTTAACAATACTCCATTCATGTCCAAAATCAATAGTTTTGTTTTTATACCCTCAGGGACATGTATTGTTTGTGGCATAACCCTTATTGGTTCTTCATGATGGAGTACATGCCATTCATGCCTCCACAATAACAACCTATTATGCCTTGCCCTGCCCTATGCATCATGTTCATTCTCAACATCGACTAGTGAATCATTCTGTACATCAGCAGGGTTTGCTTTTGCATCAACCTGTGCATCTTTCTCAACATGAGCTGGTGAATCCTTCTATGCATCAATAGGGTATGCTTTTGCATCAACCTATGCATCTTTCTCAACTTCATCTTTGTGTGCCTTTGCTTTAGCCTATGCATCCTTTTGAACATTAGCATTGGATGATTCTGCATCAACATGCGCATCCTTTTAAACATCATCCTTAGCTTTTGCATCAACCTCTTCATCCTCCTCAACGTGACCATTGTGTGGCAATGCATTAACTTGTGCATTCTTAACATCAGCCTCATATGTTGATGCCATGGATGATTTTTTCAAGTTAGTTTCGTGAAGAAGCTAAACTTTTTTATTGGTGTCAAAAGTTTGTATGCCCTAATAAAAATAAATGTTTGAACAAAAAAATTTAAAGTTACGCCAAGATTTACATTTTCTCCTTCAAATTTCAAAAGAAAATATATGAAAATGTATAACATTCTTGTAATAATGTGAAAATAAAAAAATGATCTTGAAAACTTTCGGTAATATTTTATATTAATATATAAGAATAGCTTTGATAAAAACATCTCTGGGTACATCCTTCTAAACATCAACATTGGATGCTTTTATACCACATAATATCTTTGCTAATTTTGCATCCAAATCTACACCAAGCAGTGAGTCTACTCATCTTGTGCTTCTTCAATCTCGTTAACCTGCCCTAAAGTTTTGACATAATCAGCAGACCCTTATTATGCCTTGTCAACCTAGAAGGACCATTTCTCATCAGGATACCCTTCATCATTGTTTGTGTCCCTGATCTGTTTAATAGTATGCTTCCTTCCTTGCTTTTTTCTTTCTGCAACATGATCTTTTCCTGTGAGTGAATCATCATTCAAATAATTTTGTGCACAGTAATTGCATGCACATTGTAATTTTGGGCAACACATAACTTGCCTTGAATATTATTAAAACAAGACAAACATGGAGAGGATGGATCATGGAAGACATGGTGGATCATGATTCACTAAGCATGGCACATCTTTATTATATTGCAAAAAACTCTTGCAAGCTACGTTGTTGGGATGCTCATCTAACTAACTTTCAAATAACTACTTGCATACAATGTATTACAATGTCATGTAAGTTCATTGCACTTCAATAACATACCCTTTCCCTGAGCTGTACGCTTCAAGGGTCTTTTTTGTGTGAAGTGAGATAATGTAATGTCATCATCAGTGACATCTAGTGGTCCAATGGGAGCCTCCTCAGGCTCCTCGACATCCAGTGCCCGCCCTCTTGAGCTTTACAACTCCTCATCATCACCTCCATCCTCCCACAACAATTCCTTCTCCTTCATTCTTCTAGTCACTACCCTTCCAGCCTCCCCTCTGGCTATAGGGGATTGCAACACTTGCTTTCTTCTTTTTTATTTGTCCAAGATTGCAAGTCCATTTGGAGATCATATACAAATGATACCACGATCCTCGAAGTAGGTTGAATGTTGTATGAAATTACCAATGTTGAAGATTCATACCTTCAACTAGATGCGAGGGAATGTCATCATCAACTATCTCCACTGGTCCAACAAGAGTCTCCCCAGGCTCCTCCACATCTTGCACCTGCCATCCTGAGCCATCCAACTCATCACCTCCATCGACTTGTAATGATTCCTTCTCCTTCATTCTTCTAGTCACTCTGACTTCAGGGTATTACAACACCTACTTTCTTCTTTTTAATTTCTCTAAGCCTGTAAGTCCATTTGGAGATCATATTCAATTGATACCAGATCTCTGGTAGGATGAACATGTATAAAATTATGAATGTTAAAGATTCATACCTTCAACCATACATGATGTGATGTCTCTTGGACCATGGCTGAACCCCACAAACACAGAGAGTGGTCATGATTGCTACATACAAATGGGGAGTTCAGACTACTGGTCCCCCCTCTCTTAAGTGTCCTTACATCTCCACCCATAGATCCTCCTTCACTTGCATTACAAAATTAATAGAGTGAAATTACTATCATAGAAAAATGGACACTAAGAACAGTTGAGGATATCATCGCAATACACACTTGTAATAGGCATCATGTGCTCTCCATCGGGAGAAGTAAACTTAGGATCAAGTCGGCCATCTGCACATTAACATAACAAAACTTCAATAATTTAACAACCAACTTGCTATAATGAAAAAATCACATATGATTTAAACGTACCAAATCTACAAGAAGTTAGAATGCCAAGAATTGATTTGGATCTCGCCATTCTATATACGAAATTTCCATTGCCGGGGCAGAAAGAAAGAAAAAGCATTGTGAGGGAGGGGAGTGGGCGGAAGACTTTGAGCGTGTGGGCGGGAGGTGCCTTACCCTTCTAGCCGTATTCCCGCCAGTGTTCCGGGTAGTATTCCCGGAACGGGGCTCCCTACATGCACTATGTACACACATACCAATCCTTGTTACTACATGAGTAGAGCAGAGAAAGTGGTACAAGTGAACGCATTATAATCGAAACACCTCAAATGACTGAGTACTAAAAAGGAAGCCACAAGCTATGAGTAGTGGTGGTTGTAGTCACCGACCTTCAAAAGTAAATCACCCACACCATCAACAACTGGTGGATGTGGACGAATAACAATGGGGAGCCTAGACTCAGCCCTGGACTTCAACCGTAAGCAAAAATTCATGTGGGCCTATGCCTCCTCAATCATCCTCTCTATTTCTAAAACGAAAACATGAGAATATATACAAAATATTAGAACTTTCCAAAACCTCCAAACATATGTGTTTTAACCGCCCTTGTGCAATGATATTTAAGTGCCTCATAGCAAAAATAGTGAGCCGTGTAGCATACAAAAAGCACATGATATGTGGTATGTAACACATATTGTGTTGCATAGTACATGCTATATAGTGCATAGCTTATATAGAACAAGTTTTGTGTTATATAGAGCAAGCTATATAGAACAAGTTTTGTTTTATATAGCACACAGTATGAGCTATATAGCTCATTGGGTATGTTTGAAATATTAGATTAAGTACTATAGCAAAGATAATGTACATCACATAGCATGAGCTATATGGCTCATTCAGTAGGCTTGAAAGAATAGATTCAATGCTATATAGCATAGATAATGTACATCACATAGCATGATAGCTCATTCAACATGCTTGAAATATTAGATTAAGTACTATATAGCAGAGATAATGTACAACACATGAGCTATATAGCTCATTTAGTAGGCTTGGAAGAATAGATTGAGTTGTATAGCATAGATAATGTACATAGCACATACTATGAGCTATATAGCTCTTACATTATGTCTCCATTATGTTTGGTAGCACATACGATGAGCTATATAGCTCTTACATTATATTTGGAAGAATAGATTGAGTGCTATATAGCATGGGATAATGTACATAGCACATAGCATGAGCTATATAGCTCATTCAACATGCTTGAAATATTAGATTAAGTACTATATAGTAGAGATAATGTATAGCACATGAGCTATATAGCTCATTTAATAGGCTTGAAAGAATAGATTGAGTGCTATATAGCATAGATAATGTACATAGCACATAGTATGAGCTATATAGCTCTTACATTATGCTTGGAAGAATAGATTGAGTGCTATATAGCATGGGATAATGTACATAGCACATAGCATGAGCTATATAGCTCATTCAGCATGCTTGAAATATTAGATTAAGTACTATATAGCAAAGATAATGTACAACACATGCCCTATATAGCTCACTTGGTAGGCTTGAAAGAATAGATTGAGTGCTATATAGCATAGATAATGTACATAGCACACAATATGAGCTATACAGCTACATTATGTTTGGAAGAATAGATTGCATGCTATATAGCATGGGATAATGTATACAGCACATAGCATGAGCTATATAGCTCATTCAATATGATTGCTTGCTATATAACAGAGATAATGTACATATCACATAGTATGATCTATATAGCTCGTACAGTATGCTTGGAAGAACAGATTGAGTGCTATAGAGCAGGGATAATGTACATAGCACATAGCATGACCTATGTAGCTTATACAGCAGGTTGAGAGAATAGATTGAGTGTATATACCAGAGATAAAGTACATAGCACACAATATGAGCTATATAGCTCATTCAGTATGATTAAAAAATGAAATAAAGAAATATGTAAAAGAAATAATGTAGAGCACATAGTATGAGCTATATAATGCAGCTCGTTTAATAATGCTTGAAAGAATAGATTACATGCTATATATCAGAGATATTGTATATAACAAACTGTATGAGATATATAGCTCATGTAGAATGCTTGAGAGATTAGATAAAGTGCTATATAGCACAAATAAAAAATAATATAAAATCATTTGGGAGACTCACCTTGGCATCATCAACCCTTTTCTGCAGTTCTTGTACATCGTCTTTGGTATGCAATCTTTGGAACATTTGCAGCAACCGATTCTCGATCAGCATTCTCTCCAAGACTGAACAGTTCAGCTTTGACCCTATTCATCTCTGTGCGCTTGCCTTCTGCTCTATACAAGTCTCGGCTAGCAACCTCAAGAAATGGCATTCCTCATCAAGCATCGACTTCAGACATCCCAACCTAATCTCGGTTGCATTTGTCATTCCAGCAATGCCATCTTCTTGCTTTTTCTGGAGTTTTGAGCTCATATAAAACATTTTTTTCACTGGTGTTGTGGAAACGACAGGTTTTACATTGGAGGGTGAAGGGAACGTACCATGCAAAGAACTCATATTATCTTTCCACCTCTTGTGCTTTTCACCTATATGCCCTCGAACCTCATCATGTTCCATTGCACCCTTCACAAATGAAGACCATGCAATGGTGAAAGGCTGCATATCCTCATCTCTTTGCATTGACTTACAGTTCTCCAAGGCAAAACACTTTGCAAAAAATAGCCCAATTTCATAATTGGGCGGCCTCTCTTCATAGACTTCATAGTGATGCTGCACAAGCTTCTTGGCAAACTCATCACGTACATGATACAATTTTATTTTATTCTGCCCACAAACTAGTTTGGGACACACAAATATAGACTCCCAGTCTGCAAGGTTGATGTCTTTTGAACTTGTTTATATCTCCCTTGGATCTATTCCAACGATAATGAGCCCATATTCCTCATTAAACTCCCATGTGTACCGGCAAAAATGCTTTTGTACTAGGACTTGCACTTGTGATATCTTCTTAGATGCCTTGTGAGCTGCATTAGCTACCATGATCTTTGCAAAGATAGAAAGACTAAAAGCCAATATCTGTTGTGCAAATCTAATTTCACTAGTCGGCTTGAAGGAAAAAAGGGTATCTTTTGAAAGTCTATTATCAGCAATGCTTAAATTTGCTGTGCAGATTGAGCTTCCTAGTTCATGGCACTACATCCCTGAAAATAAAAGATGTCACTGGAATTAAAGTGATGTTGCGAACAAAGCTTCATTGGCACACACACAGAGAGAGAGAGAGAGAGGGATTAAGGGAGAGAGTGGTGCTGCATATAGAGGGAACGTGAGCCTATCTAGAGAGGGAAAGTGGGTGTTTTGAAGCATAGTTTTTTTTTGGGAACTTCACAAACAAATTTATGAAGCTTGAAAGTGTGCAGCAAATTTAAACACTAATTCTCAACTTCACCACTCATGCTTTCAAAAAAAGTTCATCACACTGTACTTGTTTGAATCCTCACTGTGGGGAAACTGAAGTTGAGCTAGACGATAGCGTACTAGAACAAATGATGAATATAGTAGATTGAAGCTCTTCAACTTGCAGGATAGGGGAACAAATGGGACAACATGATCAGGAAGGAATGGAATTTTGGAGTTGGAATCTAAGAACTACCTGAAACATCTTATCAGTATTTCAATTACTTGGTAGTGGTGCACGTAATTATGCAACAAACCCTCTATATTTTATTTAAAATTATAAGAACCATTTTTTTTCTTCATCTAAGTACTATATATTTTGCTATATTTTCATGCTATATAGTGGAAAAAGCATTCCACATTACCTTGATTTCACCCTAAGCTTTATTTGAGCATTTTTTATTAGGGTACATTGAAAATAACCCACATACTCTTTTTTAGTTGTTGCACCATTGATGTGGCAGACACGCAAGAAGCTCTACAAGTGATTGTAGGGGTCTTCATCACCCGTGCCTTTGCAATTTTGCAACTTTACCTTGATGTTGGAGCTTGGACTTAGATTTCTCTACTCCACCTGAGTAGGCAGGCCATCCACTCGGAAGGAGCGAGTCACTAGCCTTCCATTTGTCATAACTGCCTTCATGGGTGTGAGGTTGCTATGGACTCTCCTTGAATTCGTTGGTCCTATCTTTAGCTCTCAAAGGTACAGTTTGACATTCGCATGTTGGCTGAGTATAATTTCTATCTATTGTGAGAGGAACTCGAGAAAACTTCCTTAGTTGCTCCAAATTCACCTTAGGTCTTCGGTGGCATCTCTCTCCATTAGAAGCATGCCACTCTTCTCGATGGTTTTTTATTTGTCCATCAGCCATAGCTAGTCTTCTATCTTCATATCTTTCTCATTGTTGACAGCTTTGTACTCTCATCCAACTAACTCAGAAGTGCTCGGACTACCTCCCAACCCAGAATTGTGCTCAATGAAGATGCTTTCTCTTGTAGTCCTAAGGTGAGTGTGCTCGGGGGTGCAAAACAAATTTCAAGAAATAAACAATCAGAGGTCGAGGTTAGCTAACAAGGGAGAACCATATGATGACAAGAGAACATTGAGTTATCATGCACTCCACACTTATACAATAGAGTTGAATAGATGAGAATCATAAGTCTATTCATTATCATTGGATCAAAACAATCTTGATACAAACAGGACACCTTGGCTTGCAATGAACACTCCCTAATCGTATCAACTTAGGTCAAAGGAAGAGCACTTAGCACATTGCTCTCTTTGTTTTTTTCCTTGCCCATTACAACCGCCTCCACCACTCCTTGCTCCTAACCGAGGCTGATGCTCAGTGACCACATACCACAATTAGCCTAACCCGGGGCTAACATCTCGCCTTAGCTATCCTTGCCCATGTCCATGTAAGAAAACAATACAACGTCTGTGCTCAACAGATAACAGGATCTCATATGCAAGAGAGAAAAGCAGATAGTATGGAGAATCCAAAATTTGATTACTGTAAAACTAATACAATAGATGGCGCTGCCTCCCAGCCATGCGCTCCTGTGTGAGAAGCTTCAATGGCGTGCTGGAAACAGTAGAGGACGGAGGCTAGATGCTAAGGAATCAGGGTTGCTGTAGCCAGTGGCTTGCTCTTATATAGCCACCAGTCGTAGTCGGTTAGACCCAATTGGGAGACCGACCCAGTCGGCCGTTTTTTCCCAGATCTTACTCCACACCATTTGCGCGTGAAGCCAATCCCCACGGATCCCTTCGCAGATGTGTCTACCACCACACAGAATGGGATTGATACTTGTGCGAACCTTCGGATTTCTAGCTTTCGTAACGGCGGTAAAATTACGTACCACAGTAATACCGGCTTTCCACGTAACATAGGTTTCTAAATTACTGCCCACCGAGAAATAAGCCAAAATATAGGATTGCGGACACACGGCCCTCCCCTCCCTCCTGATGGGGGGGCCATTGATGGCACAATCCTATTCAAGTTAGAGGCTTTCAGGATACACCGTCATTGCATCCGACGGTTCCGAACCTTTCATTTAATAAGTCCACGTAGAGCCTTACGCATCATCAGGAGCACCTTTCGGGGTACCCAATGGTACATAGGAGGTGACTTTAGCCTTTCAACGCGATGAATCATGGTGTATTGTGTAGCATTATACGAATAATTATTCAAGACGAGGGAGTTTTCAATTCAATCCAAACTTTTGGGCCGACTGGAGGTCGAAATAGGCCATCGACCACACGTTAGAACCGTGATGCAGAATAGAGCAACTTACCTACAGTTTTCATTCGGCCCATAGCCCCAGAGCCATCCAGGATCATCTAAGGCTCCAAACGGGCCTCGCAACCCGAGAGTGGGCTGCCTTAGGAAATGCTCCGTCTACCCTCAGTGTAGTCAATCATGGGATGCCTTCCTGCACTTGCATGTAGACTAGTTGGCAATGTGCCAACTCTATTTGAAGCCGTCCAGCCATCAGGCCACACATGGCCCCCATCTGGTGTCCAAACCAGGACCTACTAGATAACCGAGCTACTCAAATGCCTTCTCCTCATATGGGGGGCTTACAAGTAGAGTTAGCTGGTTCCCGCGTAGTTACACGAGAGTGGAGCATTGATATCTAACAGTCCACATAGACTGGCAAGGACTAGACATTACTTGAAGGTGGATGCTCGAGGATTGAACCCGTGTGGTCATCAACGCCTTTATCGGATGGGAGGTCAGGGATGAACCAGTTGTCGAGATGTCATGGCTTCATCTAGAGGAGGGGAACATGGTGGCTCAAAATGTTGCCCCTTTGGCAGCCAAGGATATTTAGTATTGATGTCCACTGGTAGGTGCTCGAGTTTAGCAAGCCAATCCAACGCCCAGCCCTCGGTGCGACTAGATCTTCAAATGGAACGTTGGTACCTAGCATTTCAAAATTGGTATGATACTGCTTCACCTAGCGGACTTGCTCTTGCCACTAGATTCCCGGATCCTTGCACAAATTGCATATATTATTGTGCATGGAATGAGCCTCTGTTACATGACTGCAGATTAGTTTCTCAAGTTCTCCTAAAACCTACAATTCCATTCCCTCTCAACCCGTTGCTCACTAAGGATGAGCATCTAGACTAGGCTACCACAGAAAGTCAGAGGCAGGTGTTAAGAGAGAACATGGTCTACACAGTTTACCTAGCAAACCATTAGATTCCCCCCTAGGCATTGGAGCACAAATTGTTTTGACAAGCCAAGTACCAAGAGGAGGTTTTTCGAAGAATAGATGATTAACTTGTGCACGGCTGCTAAGTGTAAGTCTCTATAGGAGCAACTCGAGGGAGAAAGGGTAGTTCACAAGGCACCAATTCAGGCACACTATCAAATGCAACATGTACATACCGAGCTTCAACCCAACTACAACAATCTGCAATGCAAGGTCGAATGCCTGAAGGACCTTTGCCTAAGGGAGGCGGTCATAGAAAGGCAAGCCCTACAGGAGGAGAACATGCAATTATAAGCCAAGCTTGATAGGCATCCGTAGCTCTAGTAACTTATTCATCTCTCTAGGTGCTCAATGAACATCCTAGCAACCTGCCTTGTAGACAACTACTAAACAATGATGGAGCTGATGGACAAACTGGTGGGCTTAAGCAATCTATTTTGGGTGAGTAGGTAGGTAGCTCAGCCCAACATTCCTCAGTTGGGGGAGGTACTTCACAGACTAAGGGGCCAGAAGGGGTTACGGCCCAAGCTCTTTTGATCCTGCGCTCGAGTTAGATAACGAGTACCAAGAAAGCCACACAAATAGACTGCACTTTTGATGCGTTAGTGCAGATCTAAGTTTTGGTAGAGGTGTTAGATAAGGAGGTGTAGACAGATCAGGTAGCATATGTCAAACTGATTTTGCTAGTTGAGGGTCTCCTCATTGTAGTGGCTACATCGGAAGTTTTATGGCGTGTTTTGGGTAGGGAGGAGATGCCCATCCATTATCAAGTTTATCAATAGTAGTTAGAAGTAGATGAAATGGTTATTGCACGCACCCTCCATCTAATAAGAAATTTTGGAGCTTGTATATCCTATTATATCGGTGTATGATAAGGCACAATTTGAGATTTCAACCATTTCATGGAGGAGCACCCTCAAAGGCAGCAAAACGTATTCAAGACTAAGTGCAGGCTGATTCTCACCCAAGTACGACAGTTACCCAAGCCTATTGTGGCCGAGTTACCCGTATACTATTGCAGCATTGTCCCATTGTTAAAGACTTCCACCAACCGGTAGGGTCCATTCCAACCCAGCTTAAAATTAGTTTTGATAGGCCTCATCTTAGCAATGCAGAGAAATCCCTTCTTTACATGCTTAGGCACAATGCTTGGTTTTTCTTCTGTGCTGTATCACTATCTGAGACCAAGCAACTCGGAGGCATAGCTCATCAAGGTGGCTTAGCTGATGTAATCGCCCCTTGATTGACTCTCGTTCACCTAAATGATGCTCGACCGCAATTCAAAGACTCAGAACTACAAATTCCAAAGGAACAACCGCCTCTAGGCCAAAGGCCATTTGAAAAGGTGTAAGATTTGTAGTAACCTTGTAAGGAGTACGGTAAGTCCTCAAAGTAGAGTGGAGCTTGGTATCCCATTCACCTTTAGTAAACTGCACTATTTAAGTGAGAATGAGTTTCAATGTCTTGTTAGTGGACTCAGCTTCACCATTACCATGAGCATAGTAAGTAGTGGAGACTGTATGCATGATATTGAATTCCTTTTTCAGCAACTGCATCACATCATTGAGAAAATGTGTACCTTTAGCTACAGAGGGCATCAATATCTGCATATGATATTTTCATAGACAAACTCGGCGTTGCTTCGAGCTGAGTTGTCTCGAAGTGCCTTAGCTTCTGCCCACTTAAAAGCATATTTAGTGGTGACGAGTATATACTTTGTTTTGAGTGAACCTTGTGGGTTTAAAAGAACAAACAAAATCCAAACCCCAACGTTGAAAGGCTTCCCATGGTCTGGTGGGTTGCAAAGGCATAGATTGATTAGCTAATAAACGTGTAGCGTGTTGACACACATCACATTGCATACTCTTGGTTAGAGCATCTTTGATAAGTGTCTCCCACCATAATCCTACTTGTAAGACTTTCTAAGCAGTTAGCTCGCCTTGAAAGTGTCCTCTTGACGGGGACCCAAGTGAGCCTCCTACAACACGACTGCACCTTCATGGGGTAGCACCCAACAATGAACAATCCCATCTGCACAATGTTGATAGAGCTGCCCACCAATGTGAGTGTATTTCCGCGCCTTGAAAACAAGTTGCCTGCACTTACTCAAGGCATAGTGTCAGGGAATGTGCCTTTAGACAGGTAATCTACCAACTCGGCATATTTGTTCTCACAATAATAAATTGCAAAAAAGTTAACATCTGGCAATTCCATGTCAACTCCATGTATTTGCTCGGATGCTAGTACCCTGGACAAAAAATCATTTCCCACAGGGATCTTACCTGGTTTATGAATAATTTTGGAAGTTGAACTCCTATAGTAGAAGCATCCAATGAACAAGCCATCCTTGAATGACAATCTTGTTAATAAGATAAAGCTTGATGGTCCACATAGAACACAAAGGGATTTCCAAGTAAATATCCCCAAAGCTTCTCACTTGGTTGTGCTATAGTTTGACTCAGTAGGTGTTAGCAACCTGCTAGCATAATATACTGAATAGTCCAATTGACCATTCAGCTAAGCTAGAATAATACCCAAAGCATAACCAGAAGCATCCACATGCACATGGAAGATGAGAGGTTGCCAGCATAATACATTGGATAGTCCCATTGACCATTCGACTAAGCTAGAATAATACCCAAAGCATAACTAGAAGCATCCACATGCACATGGAAGATGATATCCCATCTTGGTTGTCTGAGGATTGGAGTATCCATTTCTCGGTTTTTCAAATCATTGAAAACTATAGTCAACTCAAAATTCCATTCAAATCATTGAAAACTATAATCAACTCGAAATTCCATTCAAACTTAGTATCCTTTTTTGTCAATTCATACAAGGGCACTACAATCTTAGCAAAGTCCTTGATGAACCCATGATAGAAACTAATAAACCCCACAAAAGAATATAATAGAGTTAAGTTCTAAGATTCAAGCATCTACTGTATGGCCTTAATTTTACCTGGCTCGGTTCTGATTCCATCCTTAGAAATAACATGACCGAGCAGAACACCAACTCGGACACAGAACACACTCTTAGCAGGATTCAACAAGATACCCGCTTGTCTACATCTTCAAAAAAACCTTCTCAGGGTATCTTAGGTGATCAATATCCAAGAAATATACACAGAAATCATCTAAGTAAATTGCAATGAACTCAATGAGGTAATCTTGGAAGGTTTCCACCATAAACTTATTAAAAGTTGACGGGGCATTTCTCAATCCAAAAGGTATCACTTTGGTGACATAGGCACCCCACTCTGTAATAAAAGAAGTTTTTAATTGATCCTTTATAATAAAAGAAGTTTTTGATTGATCCTCTAAAACCATTGTAATATGATTATACCCACTATAGCCATCCATAAATGAGTACGTCTCATGACCTGCAATTTGATCCAAAATTCCATCAGTGAAAGGTATGGGAAATGGATTTGAGGTTGTGTGGGCAATTAATTTCTGGACTATAATTCTGGTAGTCCATGCAAACTCGGAGTTTGCTAGGCACAACCACAATAGGAAAGAGCAAGTCACAACGGTCAATAGCATATATAAATCCAACTTGTAAGAGTTGATCCAACTACTTGCTTGGCATTATTGGGATTCATTCTACATCTTTGCTAGTGGATTGGCTTAGCATTGAGCACTAAAGGTATCTTATGCTGACATAATTCAAGAGGAGCTCCCTTTAAATCTCTGTAACTCCATACAAACACATCCTTATACTTAACGAAGAAATCCTTTGTCAATCCTAGTTTCTCAATAGACAGATTGGCACTTACCACTACCATAGCTAGGTGATCTTGTGTTCTGAAGTTCGACTCTTGTGTAGGTTTTGGAACTAACTATTCAATTCCGAGATGTGATTATTACGAGTACTTCAATAATCTCGCTTTCTCCTTCAACATCTTCCATAAATTTGCTCAAAAAAAGGTCCTTCTGTTTATCAATCTGTTCAACCCTAAACTTCTTCCTGATGTCTATAGCTACTTGGAAAATATCTATCTCACCAACAGGTAAGCTATGCAACTCCATTAATAGGGATTCAACATCCTACGAAAATGGATCTTTGACTTGTAGATTCTTATGTCGACGACAACTCAAAACCTTTCGAGGGTTGGTCGATACACACACATCCTAACCCTCTGTCTTAATAGTCATCTCTTCTAGGTTTGGTAGATGCCATGTGGCAGTGTTTGAGCCTGCTACATCGGCAAATCCATCTGAGAAAGCTAGGCTGCCATGTGGGTAGCAAGCACACAAAGGAAAGAAAGAAAGAAGCGCTACTACATAGGCAACACATGGACTGCCATGTGGGCAGCACCCAGGTTAGGTACCCAGCGGCCTTTGATTACAGGTGCAGTCATCAGAGCATGTACGGACCAGTAAGAGCAGGTATGCTAGTCTAGACCTGGAACAACTCATCGACAGCCCAGGGGTCAAAGAGTCAGTAAGAGCAGGTATGCTAGTCTAGACCTGGAACAACTCATCGACAGCCCAGGGGTCAAAGAGTAATACTGATGCATGTTGCCTTTTGTGTGGACGCAGTAGGGCTGGATCTCATGCAGGAAAGCAAGAGCAGGTCCAACAATTAGGCTGGAAAGGTGGGGGCACACCTGCGTGGAGAAGACTTGAAGCATTAGCTGGGGAAACAACCTGGTAAGACTCCGATTGAGACAGTATTGTGCCTGGACCAATGGTAGGCTGCCACGTGGCCAAGCAGGCCAGCAGGGCCACATCACAAGGCAACCAACCAGGTTGATTTGACAGACCACCAGGTCGGGTCCCACAGAGTGATTGGTCTGGAAAAGTTGACTGATTTAGGGACTGACTAGTCGGGTATTTCAGGGTCTCCTCGGCCCTATAAAAGGGAGCTCTTCAAGGCTCAATTCAGTGAGCAATTTATGCTGCAGTCTATCCTCAAGGACCTATCTAGGAGTGTTCTGGTGCAACAATGGAGGTGGATGACTATAGGGATCAAGAGCTCAAGTGTCTTCACCATTGGCTGCCCTCACAGTAGCAAGGAAGACTGCATTAAGGGAGGAGATCTGTGCCTCAGCTTGGGTTGAATTCAGAGCAACTAGGAGGTCAAGGAACCTGGAATTGGCTGTCCATAGGAGCAACAAGGAGACGAGATTACAAGGCACACAAATGAGGCCCACTCAAGCTCTAGAAGAGCACTGCAGGCCTAGCGTTTTGGAAGTGCCAAAGAGGAACGAGAACAGCCTTGTGGCTAGTAGGCTCCACGTGTAATAGACACTCCGCTAATAGAGGGTGGTACACTGGACATAGTTTTGTATTGGTCCACATTGGACGGAAATATATTTTGTTGGTCTTCATCTCTGTTTTGAGCATTGTTTATTTACTGTCTAGACATCTATTGAAGTACACAAAAAGGAAAGAAGCTTTGGATTTGAATATACCATTGTGAAAGTTCCTAGGCATCTCTGAGGTCTAGGTGCCACTGTGCGTACCCTAACAACATCACTTACAGAAGCGGGAAATTTTCATATGCAGCAGACATGTTATTTTGCAAACATTTCAAGATAGCGTAAGATGTAAACCTTAGAGCTAGGTAAACCTCCCCAAGACGTTATCTTCGGCCATAGATCAAGCCACTTTATCGACACCTGTCATTCTCAAGTGCCGTGTAAACCCCAGTCCATTACTTGTTCTAGATCATGCAAAAGCTAGGTTCTCACTTCAAGCTAGCTCTCATTACATTCAAATTTTAAAAAAACAATGTGCGGTCTCAATCAGGAAAAGTGATTCGGACATCCACTCATTTCATCCATGATTAAGAGAAGACTTTCTTTTAACATCACATGATTCCAAAGTTCAAAACTTCTAAATTTTTAAATTTGAGACTAAGCTTATAAAGCAGATAGCTAAACTTTTAGTAGAAGAAAACATTCAGAAAACCAACCTCAGTTTGGACTAATAAGCTGAAATCTCAGTCTTATTTAAATGCCAAACAGATACCACATACTCTATGTTGAAACAGAACACCACTGTAACTCTTTGAGCTTCCATGAAGTGTGCACACTTGTTAACTTTGGAGGTTCAATGAGTCAATGAATGGGTAACAAGACATGCTGGCTTGGGACTTTAAGAGTATCAACGTAAATCTGTAAAGCTAACATTATCTACGACTTAAACATGACAAATCCAAGTGTGCAAAGGAAAGTCAGACTATTTAATGGCTCCACAATGTAAAATATAGACAGGCATTTCAATAACGATCTTGCATTTATATCTACAAGGTCAACAGTGTCGGATAGATGAAGATTCTGGTTGGCTCATTTCCAAACTCAGTACTTGTATCATGGGATCACGTTTAGTCCTCATGCTGCTCGCCCCTCTTCATCATTGACTCCGTCTATAGGTCTCTCACAATCCAAACTCAACCAGTAACTAGCAAGTCCCTGCTTGTGTCTTTGAATGCGCTTGTATATGGCTCTTTGGATATGAGATATGATGAATGGATCTTGAGTGTAGATAATGCAACAACTAGCACTTTCATCTCCTTGTAGTAGAACAGATGCCCATGTGTGATCCATTTTAAGGAAACCCCAAATTGCATTGGCGCAGAAGACATATCCTGGCTGTTCTTCAAGTCCTTTACTTCTTGCAATCAGCATGTTCACCAGTCGGTTCCTAGTACTTTGATAATCATGAGTGACTTCAAGTAGAATGCTAAATCTCAATGATGTCAACTCTTGTTTCTTTTCTCTCGCATGCTACGCATCCTACCCTCCCTGTCCCTTTACAAGACTTACAAGAAGCACCTAAGATGCTCTTTTCCTGGGCTCTTAGAATATCTTCTTTCTGAAGCCAACCCATACTCCATCTTTCTCTATCCTGCTGCAACACCAAAATCATCAGAAAACCCTCATGGCATTTCAATGACGGCATCATTGAAGAAAGAATGCTGACGAATGTCCACACAAGCTATTCCAGCATACACTTTGGGGCAGGGGAGAGTGAGAAAAATATAAAGACCTTCAGGTTTTGTGCATTGAGCCAAAAACGTGTATTTGGGTCACATGTGGCGGCCAACTCTAAAAACCAATCCTTTTTTCCTCCTTTTTGCTTCGAGACTACTTCAAAGTGGCGCCAACCAAAGGTGGTCTCCATTGCTGTCCATTTTGAACCTGTTTCAAAAGGGATTAAGGTTGAAAGGTCATGAAAACAGCTGATACAGTCAAAGGCTTTTGAATTTTAGTATGACGCCGATGTGATCATTTAAACTGTCCCATTCGATTCTACTCAAGGTCACGTATTACTCACCAATAATCCGAAGAAAGTCTACACGATTTTTTGCATGGTAGCCCCCCTTGCCCAGAACCCCCTTCCCACCGCAACTATCGCAAGGAATGGTGCCCTTGTCTGCAAAGGAGGTGATGGGAAATTTACTGGCAGCCATTACTTTTCCATCATGTAAGAAACTGTAGTGCCAACGGCTCCGAACTGTGCGGAAAGAGGCGTGATAAGAAAAAATCAAACTCAAGAGGGGAGGTTTGCAGGAGCACCTCTACAGAAGCGGCAAGGAGAGACAGGATAAATTGATTTGAGAGGCTTAACGAAAGGGTGGGATTCCTCTGAGGAAGCGAACCGAACATTGACTGCAGCTCGGTGCAAGGAAGCAGGCAGATTAACCGCCATCAACGGCTTTAAAGTGATCATGGCTTTGTAGCACGGAGGAAGAAGCAGCAAAAACTTATATGTGGAGTTTGAATTCTGTTGGATCGCTGCCTATCGACGGTTCACATCGCAACACGTGGCACCGCTGCAATTGCGCAATCCACAAGCTCCCATATTTTTGGCATGCGTTCTCTTATTACGAGTAGCATGACCCATCTACGACAGGTTAGAGACCCGCTCCGCTAGGTCTCCGTGTGGGATGTTAAAATGCCTTTGATTTCAAGACCCCCAATACCATAGATATAAAATTTGTATATAAACTCAATGGTATTCATATATTCTATCCTACATATTTTCTTGTTTTGAACGTGTCATGTGTTAAGGAAAGGAGAGTTCCATGTCTTAAGAAAAGCAGAGTATCGAGGATTATAGGAGGCAAAAAAGAGTTTTTAAAAGATTGTTTGAAGAACTATAGAAATTTGAAGTTCGTAGAAAATATAACTAGGTAAAGAACATGCCCTGGAAATACTGAATGGTTTTCAATCTACACAATGAAGTGTTATCCTTCAAACATCCTCATTTAAGGAATGGTGATTTTATTAGTGTAAGAATATCCCCTTGCATATCCATGTGGTATTGAGGTTGCCCGACTTCTTGCACATTGTGAATCTCATCCAGAGGAAAATCCAAAAAAGAACTTTAGTAGTATTTATGGTATTTATGGTAGCTTTGAGTTCAGCTTCAATTTGATTTAGTGAGCTTCCTCCTCTCAGATCTCTGCTCACATCCCTTACGATTGATGTTGAGGCATGTCAACTAGAGCTGTTGATTATGGCAGCTTTCGGTTCACCTTCAATTTGATTTAGCAAGTGTCTTGAAAGACAAAAGTGACCAACCATTGCCACAATCATCATTTCCCATGAGAATCTGTTGCCTCTATTCCAACCCTCATCGTTTACTTTCATAAGAGAAGGAGGGGTGCCTTGGAGTCCAACCTCATGAATAAGGAATATAGAGATAGAGATATAGAGAAGAGTTGATTATATATAAGTAGGTGTTGCCCGCTATCTTTTTAAGAGAGGCTCCAAGGAGGCATGCGAGATGGTATTACCTTTTCAATGCAACCTCATAAATAAGGAATATATAGATAGAGATATAGAGAAGATATCCAAATTATATATTGGTGGGTTAGCCTTGGACTATTATTCTAAAGGTAGATAGACTCTCTACTCGCATCAAATGCTTTTACCTTCCAAACCCACTTGGTGCCAATAACCTTTCTGTTAGGTGGTCGATCTACCAGCTCCCAAGTTTCATTCTTCATGATGCTGTCATATTCTACTTGCATAGCGTTTTCCCAACGGTCTGCAAGTGCTTCCTCCAAACTCGCCAGGCTCCTTTACTTCTGCAATAATCTCAGCCATCAAGGCCATATTGACTATGTGAGCAGAAGCCCTCCTTTGCTCCTCGATTCTCTGAGATCGCCTTGGTCCATCTGCATGCTGCTCAATAGACATAGGCATCTGGTTATCATGGTCATAGAGTTGCCTTACCCATCGCGGCAATGGCTTTTCCGGTGGTGTAACAACAGGTGGTGACTTATACCTTCATCATCTAATATTTCCTCCTTTGTAGCTCCTGGGACAGGTCCATAGTGAATTACCTCTTCGTTTGATGATGATAAAGTGGAAGAGCTCTTCTCTGCCTCCACTGCATGTGGCTGCTCCCTGAACACCACATCGTGGCTCGCTATGATCTTCTTTGCCTCTCGGTCATACAACTTATAAGCTTTCTTCTCATCACAATAGCCTAAAAAGATACATTTGGTGCTTTTTGGTTGTAGCTTGTTTCTCTCTTTGTCTGATACATGCGCATAGCATTCACACCCAAACGTTCTGAAATGGGAGACAGATGGCTTCTTACCACTGTAAGCCTCATGTGGTGTTTTACCTTTGAGTGCCTTTGTATAGCTACGATTAAGGATGTAAACCGAAGTATTGATAGACTCAGCCCAAAAGTGGTTTGGCAGTCCAGCACCTTTCAACATACACCTCCCCATCTCCACGGTGGTCTGCATTCGGCGGTCAACAACCGAATTTTGCTGAGGCGTATGTGGTGTCATCATTTGTTGCTTGATCCCTTTGCTCTTGCAAAAATCTCCAAACTCTATAGAAACAAACTCACCACCACCATCCGATCTGATTTTCTTCACTTTTCTCCCTGTTTCATTTTCAACAAGCTATAGCCATTCTTTCAATTTACCAAAAGCTTGAGCCTTTTCGCGAAGAAAGTACACCCACATCTTCCTACTATAGTCGTTGACAATCAATAAAAAATAGGAAGATCCCCCCTAGGCCTGTGTAGGCATCTTACCACATAAGTCAACATGCACCAACTCTAGAGGAGGATTTGCTCTATTCTTGCTTTCTTGTGGGAATGCCTTTCTTTGTTGCTTGCCCATCATGCAAGCTTCACACGGTTCTTTGATTTCTACTATTGCAGGTAAGTGAGCAACCATACCTTGCTTCTGCATCTCCTTCAGCACTGCAAATCTGATGTGGCCGAATCTTTCATGCCCACTCAATCAGTGGCTGTAAGAGCACTTAGCTCATACAGGTTGTTCCTCCTTACTCCTGTGCCAACAAGATTGCCTGCACTATCTAGAATTTTTACTCCTCTCTTGTTGAACCTCACCTCATGGTCAAAGTCAATTATGGAAGCAATTGATAGCAAATTTCTCTTGATTTGTGGAACATACAGCACATTAGATAGTTTCTTAACATCTCCATTTACAAAAACAAATGAAACCGTACCTGTACCCTCAATAGGGCATTTTGCGTTATTACCAACCGTCATGGTGATGGGTTCTTGTAGAGGCTGCATGGAACAATATAGACCCTTCTTGGAGGTCATGTGATGGGAGGCACCACTATCCAACACCCATGAATCAGTGGTTGAAGCTTCTTGAACTGAGGAACACTCTTCCTCAATGGCCAGAAATAGATCCAACTCTGCTTCCACTATGTTAGCTATCTCTTTCCCCTTATCTGTCTTCTTCAGGGTACCATTCTTTTCATCTACTTTCTTGACCCAGCAATCTGCAATCACATGGCCCTTCTTCTTGTAGTAGAAGCATTCTCCCTGAAACTTCTTATTGCCGCCCTTCTTCTTTTTGTCACCACTAGTAGAGGACTCACCTTTGGTGGAGGAACCACCTTTGCCTTTCGCAGTGGCAGAGAACACAGCATCCCCATTGCCACCTCCATCTCGAGCTTTAAGCCTCAATTCCTCCTCCATAAGTAAAGCACAGAACTCCTAAAATGACAATGGTTGGGGTCTCACCTTAGTGTTAAGCGCTGTTACCAGTCCATCAAACCTTGGTGAACATATCCAGAGACACCACCGAGCTAGCTCTTTGCTAGTTTTTTGTATCCCAATACTAACCATTTGGTCATGCAGATTTTTGATTCGAGTTATGAACGCCTCCGTTGTCTCTCCTTCATTAAACTTTTTAGTTGATTTCGCGTCTCATACTGACTCTTCAATATGTTCCAAGCCACAATTGCCTTAGATGTATGCTAAATCAAGGTCAAAACACTATCAATAGTACTTGTAACCAGGGCACACAGAGCATCTGCATTGCTACGTTTCCAAGCTCATAGAAGGTCGGCATTAGGAGGTATCATACTCCCTGGATTTGTTGGGTCGGGGGTTCCTTGTGGTTCTGGGTCAGTCCATTGTACTGTCTCTAGAAGCTCATATGAATCCGAAATAGCAGTAATTTTAAACTTCCACAAAGTGTAGTTCATACCATCTAGCTTGCCTTCAGTGAAGGCTGGTGCGAATCCTCAACGCCTGGATTGTTGGTGCAATTGCTACTGAACTCGAGCTGCTTCCTGTTGCCATCACTCCGTATGCTGTTGAAGCCCTCACCTCTCTTCTACTCTTCGATCCTTAGAGCCACCTGGGCTCCAATACCACTGGTGGATACCAGGATGGTGGAGCATTGAGCATATCTAACATCTCTCTCTCTCTCTCTCTCTCTCTCTCTCTCTCTCTCTCTCCCCATGTTAATCTACCACATGTCACGCCGGGTCGCCTAAGCTCTATCTTCTAAATTCTACCATCAGTTTCAAGGGTGTTGAATCATGTTTAAACAATGAAAAACAATAAACACAACACAACAAAAAAGCTATACTTGGAATTTAGTGGCCGATATTGGGTACTTGGATCATTGTCTCCACAAATCACCAATGACCAGCTCTATAGTTGAGATCAAATTGTTTGCAGTCATGCTTTTTCATCATGTCAATAATACTACCAACGCTTAATGTCCAATTAACCAATAACAAAAATCTCTCTCTTGTATCCTTATTATTGTTTGTGGGAAAAACGCCAGAAAGCCCCGGAGGCTGGCCAAATGCCTTCTTCACAGTCATTTCCATCTCCATCTGCATAGTTCATCAAACACACCTCCCTCATCACCATAATTGTCTCTCATCCCCACTCCATCCATATATTTTTCTTGATTCTTACATAGTTCTTCTCCACCTATCGTCATCTCTTCATGAATTTTTATTGTGCAAGTTCCACAGCCTTGGAAACCTACCTACGTCCCCTTTGTGAGCATTTTGGGCTAGCGCTAATATATATTTTCACGTGTCTAATCTTTGTGAAAGACCTCACTAGCTGTGAATGGTAGGCTTAAATGTCATTGCTCCCCTTTGTGGGCATTTTGGGCTAGCAC